>NW_026646309.1:0-236834 GCF_949987535.1 Balaenoptera acutorostrata
GCTGATTTTTAGTTTTCCCAATTTATACGCCCATGAGTGGAAGTGCCCTATGCTCTCCAAGCTGTGTTTTTTAGATGTTTCAGAACACACCGTACACTTCTCCAGAGTGGCTGTTGGCAATTTACATCCCACCCATCAGCTTAGCAAGGCTCCCATTTCTCCATGGCCGGTCCTGCATTTCTGGTTTGGACACTTTTTTCCGCATGGCCCTTTTGCCCGCTGGGAAGCAAGACTTCTTTGGAGCGCTGATTGGCCTTTCCAGGTTGCTTGGTTGGCCAAAAAGGGCGTATGCGTTTTTTCCTGAATATATTCAGGAAAAAACGCATACGCCCTTTTTGGCCAAGGGCATCATTGTCCACGTTTTGCCGCTTTTCATGTGCTTTCAAGGCGATTCGAATCTACCTCCTGAAATCTGTTTCCTGCAATTCTGCCTTGCTTTCAAAGCCTCTTCGTTGCCTTCCCTTAGTATATTTGTGGACGAGAGGTATCATTTAAAACTGTGCAGGTTTGTGAATTGCAGTGCCCCTGAGCTCCATTTTTCAACTCGCTTTTTTGGGAGCCGGCCGCAAAAGCGCAGGATTGCTTCAGGCCCTCTTCTGGTTCTGGGGGGCAGGCTGAGCTTGTGCTTAATTCTTCTTCCTGATGGGAAAATAGAGTGACCTGTGCCTGTCCCAACACCTAGAGCTAGTCTCTCATTGGTTCCCCCTCTTCCCGTTCATCCTCAGGACAAATTGCAACCTGTACGGAACAGGAGGTTAAAGGTGCTGATTCTCCAAGGAGGGAGATGGCTAGTAAATCGGCTGGAATGGCGAACCCGAGCAAAGGAGATGAGAAATGAGGTGCGTTTTAGAAACCTTTCCCGATCACACGGTGTACCATCTTCTGGGTTTCTCATGCCTGTTTTCGACGTAGGAAGATGCCCTTGAACCTGGAGATTTGGGACCCATGGGATGGGTACCATGCAGTATTACTTGAAAGGGTCTGCGTTGGCTCACCCAACCTCACCGAACCTCTCAGCCCCAAGAGTGTCCACCCTTATGTCTCAATCAGCTGTGGGTCTAGATATGGTCAATCCAGGTTGCATCACAGCCCCTGAACGAATTTTGTAAGAATTTCTCTCTCTTTCACTGTCTTTGTTTCACGGGTTTTGAAAAGTAATTTATTTTTATAATGGGGTTTAGCTGCTTTTCACGGCTGTGTTTATGCCGCTTTACACCCCCTTGACTCACTTACAGAGAGATATCAATACATAGGTTTGAAGATTCTTACTAGTCAGATATATTCTTGTGCGGTGAATAGGGGGTGTTGAGTCCAGTTCACTGAAAAAGGAATAGGTCTTGTCTCTTACATATTGGGTTTATGGAATGGTATCGGAGCTAATTTGAAACCCTTGTTTTATGCATCACCCCACCTCACCTTTCCCGTTCAGCAGCCATAGTGTGTTTCCTAAACGTGTGACTCTGTTCTGTTTTGCAATTCAGTTCAAGTGTAGCGGTTTTTACATTCCCTCTAGAAGTGATATCTTATGATAAGTGTCTTTTTCTGTGTGACTTATTTCACTTAGAATCGTCGTACCTAAATCCACTCATCGTGCTGCTACTAGCCTTATGACGTGGATTTCATGGCTGAGTGATATTCCATTGTACATGAGGACCACAACTTCTTTATCCATTTTTCTCTTTCCTAGGATATTTAAGGTGTAATGAAGTGGGGGTTCTTGTCCACAGAGCAGCCCTAAACTTTGGGGTGCCTGTGTCTTGCTGATTTTTAGTTTTCCCAATTTATACGCCCATGAGTGGAAGTGCCCTATGCTCTCCAAGCTGTGTTTTTTAGATGTTTCAGAACACACCGTACACTTCTCCAGAGTGGCTGTTGGCAATTTACATCCCACCCATCAGCTTAGCAAGGCTCCCATTTCTCCATGGCCGGTCCTGCATTTCTGGTTTGGACACTTTTTTCCGCATGGCCCTTTTGCCCGCTGGGAAGCGAGACTTCTTTGGAGCGCTGATTGGCCTTTCCAGGTTGCTTGGTTGGCCAAAAAGGGCGTATGCGTTTTTTCCTGAATATATTCAGGAAAAAACGCATACGCCCTTTTTGGCCAAGGGCATCATTGTCCACGTTTTGCCGCTTTTCATGTGCTTTCAAGGCGATTCGAATCTACCTCCTGAAATCTGTTTCCTGCAATTCTGCCTTGCTTTCAAAGCCTCTTCGTTGCCTTCCCTTAGTATATTTGTGGACGAGAGGTATCATTTAAAACTGTGCAGGTTTGTGAATTGCAGTGCCCCTGAGCTCCATTTTTCAACTCGCTTTTTTGGGAGCCGGCCGCAAAAGCGCAGGATTGCTTCAGGCCCTCTTCTGGTTCTGGGGGGCAGGCTGAGCTTGTGCTTAATTCTTCTTCCTGATGGGAAAATAGAGTGACCTGTGCCTGTCCCAACACCTAGAGCTAGTCTCTCATTGGTTCCCCCTCTTCCCGTTCATCCTCAGGACAAATTGCAACCTGTACGGAACAGGAGGTTAAAGGTGCTGATTCTCCAAGGAGGGAGATGGCTAGTAAATCGGCTGGAATGGCGAACCCGAGCAAAGGAGATGAGAAATGAGGTGCGTTTTAGAAACCTTTCCCGATCACACGGTGTACCATCTTCTGGGTTTCTCATGCCTGTTTTCGACGTAGGAAGATGCCCTTGAACCTGGAGATTTGGGACCCATGGGATGGGTACCATGCAGTATTACTTGAAAGGGTCTGCGTTGGCTCACCCAACCTCACCGAACCTCTCAGCCCCAAGAGTGTCCACCCTTATGTCTCAATCAGCTGTGGGTCTAGATATGGTCAATCCAGGTTGCATCACAGCCCCTGAACGAATTTTGTAAGAATTTCTCTCTCTTTCACTGTCTTTGTTTCACGGGTTTTGAAAAGTAATTTAGTTTTATAATGGGGTTTAGCTGCTTTTCACGGCTGTGTTTATGCCGCTTTACACCCCCTTGACTCACTTACAGAGAGATATCAATACATAGGTTTGAAGATTCTTACTAGTCAGATATATTCTTGTGCGGTGAATAGGGGGTGTTGAGTCCAGTTCACTGAAAAAGGAATAGGTCTTGTCTCTTACATATTGGGTTTATGGAACGGTATCGGAGCTAATTTGAAACCCTTGTTTTATGCATCACCCCACCTCACCTTTCCCATTCAGCAGCCATAGTGTGTTTCCTAAACGTGGGACTCTGTTCTGTTTTGCAATTCAGTTCAAGTGTAGCGGTTTTTACATTCCCTCTAGAAGTGATATCTTATGATAAGTGTCTTTTTCTGTGTGACTTATTTCACTTAGAATCGTCGTACCTAAATCCACTCATCGTGCTGCTACTAGCCTTATGACGTGGATTTCATGGCTGAGTGATATTCCATTGTACATGAGGACCACAACTTCTTTATCCATTTTTCTCTTTCCTAGGATATTTAAGGTGTAATGAAGTGGGGGTTCTTGTCCACAGAGCAGCCCTAAACTTTGGGGTGCCTGTGTCTTGCTGATTTTTAGTTTTCCCAATTTATACGCCCATGAGTGGAAGTGCCCTATGCTCTCCAAGCTGTGTTTTTTAGATGTTTCAGAACACACCGTACACTTCTCCAGAGTGGCTGTTGGCAATTTACATCCCACCCATCAGCTTAGCAAGGCTCCCATTTCTCCATGGCCGGTCCTGCATTTCTGGTTTGGACACTTTTTTCCGCATGGCCCTTTTGCCCGCTGGGAAGCGAGACTTCTTTGGAGCGCTGATTGGCCTTTCCAGGTTGCTTGGTTGGCCAAAAAGGGCGTATGCGTTTTTTCCTGAATATATTCAGGAAAAAACGCATACGCCCTTTTTGGCCAAGGGCATCATTGTCCACGTTTTGCCGCTTTTCATGTGCTTTCAAGGCGATTCGAATCTACCTCCTGAAATCTGTTTCCTGCAATTCTGCCTTGCTTTCAAAGCCTCTTCGTTGCCTTCCCTTAGTATATTTGTGGACGAGAGGTATCATTTAAAACTGTGCAGGTTTGTGAATTGCAGTGCCCCTGAGCTCCATTTTTCAACTCGCTTTTTTGGGAGCCGGCCGCAAAAGCGCAGGATTGCTTCAGGCCCTCTTCTGGTTCTGGGGGGCAGGCTGAGCTTGTGCTTAATTCTTCTTCCTGATGGGAAAATAGAGTGACCTGTGCCTGTCCCAACACCTAGAGCTAGTCTCTCATTGGTTCCCCCTCTTCCCGTTCATCCTCAGGACAAATTGCAACCTGTACGGAACAGGAGGTTAAAGGTGCTGATTCTCCAAGGAGGGAGATGGCTAGTAAATCGGCTGGAATGGCGAACCCGAGCAAAGGAGATGAGAAATGAGGTGCGTTTTAGAAACCTTTCCCGATCACACGGTGTACCATCTTCTGGGTTTCTCATGCCTGTTTTCGACGTAGGAAGATGCCCTTGAACCTGGAGATTTGGGACCCATGGGATGGGTACCATGCAGTATTACTTGAAAGGGTCTGCGTTGGCTCACCCAACCTCACCGAACCTCTCAGCCCCAAGAGTGTCCACCCTTATGTCTCAATCAGCTGTGGGTCTAGATATGGTCAATCCAGGTTGCATCACAGCCCCTGAACGAATTTTGTAAGAATTTCTCTCTCTTTCACTGTCTTTGTTTCACGGGTTTTGAAAAGTAATTTAGTTTTATAATGGGGTTTAGCTGCTTTTCACGGCTGTGTTTATGCCGCTTTACACCCCCTTGACTCACTTACAGAGAGATATCAATACATAGGTTTGAAGATTCTTACTAGTCAGATATATTCTTGTGCGGTGAATAGGGGGTGTTGAGTCCAGTTCACTGAAAAAGGAATAGGTCTTGTCTCTTACATATTGGGTTTATGGAACGGTATCGGAGCTAATTTGAAACCCTTGTTTTATGCATCACCCCACCTCACCTTTCCCATTCAGCAGCCATAGTGTGTTTCCTAAACGTGGGACTCTGTTCTGTTTTGCAATTCAGTTCAAGTGTAGCGGTTTTTACATTCCCTCTAGAAGTGATATCTTATGATAAGTGTCTTTTTCTGTGTGACTTATTTCACTTAGAATCGTCGTACCTAAATCCACTCATCGTGCTGCTACTAGCCTTATGACGTGGATTTCATGGCTGAGTGATATTCCATTGTACATGAGGACCACAACTTCTTTATCCATTTTTCTCTTTCCTAGGATATTTAAGGTGTAATGAAGTGGGGGTTCTTGTCCACAGAGCAGCCCTAAACTTTGGGGTGCCTGTGTCTTGCTGATTTTTAGTTTTCCCAATTTATACGCCCATGAGTGGAAGTGCCCTATGCTCTCCAAGCTGTGTTTTTTAGATGTTTCAGAACACACCGTACACTTCTCCAGAGTGGCTGTTGGCAATTTACATCCCACCCATCAGCTTAGCAAGGCTCCCATTTCTCCATGGCCGGTCCTGCATTTCTGGTTTGGACACTTTTTACCGCATGGCCCTTTTGCCCGCTGGGAAGCGAGACTTCTTTGGAGCGCTGATTGGCCTTTCCAGGTTGCTTGGTTGGCCAAAAAGGGCGTATGCGTTTTTTCCTGAATATATTCAGGAAAAAACGCATACGCCCTTTTTGGCCAAGGGCATCATTGTCCACGTTTTGCCGCTTTTCATGTGCTTTCAAGGCGATTCGAATCTACCTCCTGAAATCTGTTTCCTGCAATTCTGCCTTGCTTTCAAAGCCTCTTCGTTGCCTTCCCTTTGTATATTTGTGGACGAGAGGTATCATTTAAAACTGTGCAGGTTTGTGAATTGCAGTGCCCCTGAGCTCCATTTTTCAACTCGCTTTTTTGGGAGCCGGCCGCAAAAGCGCAGGATTGCTTCAGGCCCTCTTCTGGTTCTGGGGGGCAGGCTGAGCTTGTGCTTAATTCTTCTTCCTGATGGGAAAATAGAGTGACCTGTGCCTGTCCCAACACCTAGAGCTAGTCTCTCATTGGTTCCCCCTCTTCCCGTTCATCCTCAGGACAAATTGCAACCTGTACGGAACAGGAGGTTAAAGGTGCTGATTCTCCAAGGAGGGAGATGGCTAGTAAATAGGCTGGAATGGCGAACCCGAGCAAAGGAGATGAGAAATGAGGTGCGTTTTAGAAACCTTTCCCGATCACACGGTGTACCATCTTCTGGGTTTCTCATGCCTGTTTTCGACGTAGGAAGATGCCCTTGAACCTGGAGATTTGGGACCCATGGGATGGGTACCATGCAGTATTACTTGAAAGGGTCTGCGTTGGCTCACCCAACCTCACCGAACCTCTCAGCCCCAAGAGTGTCCACCCTTATGTCTCAATCAGCTGTGGGTCTAGATATGGTCAATCCAGGTTGCATCACAGCCCCTGAACGAATTTTGTAAGAATTTCTCTCTCTTTCACTGTCTTTGTTTCACGGGTTTTGAAAAGTAATTTATTTTTATAATGGGGTTTAGCTGCTTTTCACGGCTGTGTTTATGCCGCTTTACACCCCCTTGACTCACTTACAGAGAGATATCAATACATAGGTTTGAAGATTCTTACTAGTCAGATATATTCTTGTGCGGTGAATAGGGGGTGTTGAGTCCAGTTCACTGAAAAAGGAATAGGTCTTGTCTCTTACATATTGGGTTTATGGAACGGTATCGGAGCTAATTTGAAACCCTTGTTTTATGCATCACCCCACCTCACCTTTCCCGTTCAGCAGCCATAGTGTGTTTCCTAAACGTGTGACTCTGTTCTGTTTTGCAATTCAGTTCAAGTGTAGCGGTTTTTACATTCCCTCTCTAAGTGATATCTTATGATAAGTGTCTTTTTCTGTGTGACTTATTTCACTTAGAATCGTCGTACCTAAATCCACTCATCGTGCTGCTACTAGCCTTATGACGTGGATTTCATGGCTGAGTGATATTCCATTGTACATGAGGACCACAACTTCTTTATCCATTTTTCTCTTTCCTAGGATATTTAAGGTGTAATGAAGTGGGGGTTCTTGTCCACAGAGCAGCCCTAAACTTTGGGGTGCCTGTGTCTTGCTGATTTTTAGTTTTCCCAATTTATACGCCCATGAGTGGAAGTGCCCTATGCTCTCCAAGCTGTGTTTTTTAGATGTTTCAGAACACACCGTACACTTCTCCAGAGTGGCTGTTGGCAATTTACATCCCACCCATCAGCTTAGCAAGGCTCCCATTTCTCCATGGCCGGTCCTGCATTTCTGGTTTGGACACTTTTTTCCGCATGGCCCTTTTGCCCGCTGGGAAGCGAGACTTCTTTGGAGCGCTGATTGGCCTTTCCAGGTTGCTTGGTTGGCCAAAAAGGGCGTATGCGTTTTTTCCTGAATATATTCAGGAAAAAACGCATACGCCCTTTTTGGCCAAGGGCATCATTGTCCACGTTTTGCCGCTTTTCATGTGCTTTCAAGGCGATTCGAATCTACCTCCTGAAATCTGTTTCCTGCAATTCTGCCTTGCTTTCAAAGCCTCTTCGTTGCCTTCCCTTAGTATATTTGTGGACGAGAGGTATCATTTAAAACTGTGCAGGTTTGTGAATTGCAGTGCCCCTGAGCTCCATTTTTCAACTCGCTTTTTTGGGAGCCGGCCGCAAAAGCGCAGGATTGCTTCAGGCCCTCTTCTGGTTCTGGGGGGCAGGCTGAGCTTGTGCTTCATTCTTCTTCCTGATGGGAAAATAGAGTGACCTGTGCCTGTCCCAACACCTAGAGCTAGTCTCTCATTGGTTCCCCCTCTTCCCGTTCATCCTCAGGACAAATTGCAACCTGTACGGAACAGGAGGTTAAAGGTGCTGATTCTCCAAGGAGGGAGATGGCTAGTAAATCGGCTGGAATGGCGAACCCGAGCAAAGGAGATGAGAAATGAGGTGCGTTTTAGAAACCTTTCCCGATCACACGGTGTACCATCTTCTGGGTTTCTCATGCCTGTTTTCGACGTAGGAAGATGCCCTTGAACCTGGAGATTTGGGACCCATGGGATGGGTACCATGCAGTATTACTTGAAAGGGTCTGCGTTGGCTCACCCAACCTCACCGAACCTCTCAGCCCCAAGAGTGTCCACCCTTATGTCTCAATCAGCTGTGGGTCTAGATATGGTCAATCCAGGTTGCATCACAGCCCCTGAACGAATTTTGTAAGAATTTCTCTCTCTTTCACTGTCTTTGTTTCACGGGTTTTGAAAAGTAATTTAGTTTTATAATGGGGTTTAGCTGCTTTTCACGGCTGTGTTTATGCCGCTTTACACCCCCTTGACTCACTTACAGAGAGATATCAATACATAGGTTTGAAGATTCTTACTAGTCAGATATATTCTTGTGCGGTGAATAGGGGGTGTTGAGTCCAGTTCACTGAAAAAGGAATAGGTCTTGTCTCTTACATATTGGGTTTATGGAACGGTATCGGAGCTAATTTGAAACCCTTGTTTTATGCATCACCCCACCTCACCTTTCCCGTTCAGCAGCCATAGTGTGTTTCCTAAACGTGGGACTCTGTTCTGTTTTGCAATTCAGTTCAAGTGTAGCGGTTTTTACATTCCCACTCTAAGTGATATCTTATGATAAGTGTCTTTTTCTGTGTGACTTATTTCACTTAGAATCGTCGTACCTAAATCCACTCATCGTGCTGCTACTAGCCTTATGACGTGGATTTCATGGCTGAGTGATATTCCATTGTACATGAGGACCACAACTTCTTTATCCATTTTTCTCTTTCCTAGGATATTTAAGGTGTAATGAAGTGGGGGTTCTTGTCCACAGAGCAGCCCTAAACTTTGGGGTGCCTGTGTCTTGCTGATTTTTAGTTTTCCCAATTTATACGCCCATGAGTGGAAGTGCCCTATGCTCTCCAAGCTGTGTTTTTTCGATGTTTCTGAACACACCGTACACTTCTCCAGAGTGGCTGTTGGCAATTTACATCCCACCCATCAGCTTAGCAAGGCTCCCATTTCTCCATGGCCGGTCCTGCATTTCTGGTTTGGACACTTTTTTCCGCATGGCCCTTTTGCCCGCTGGGAAGCTAGACTTCTTTGGAGCGCTGATTGGCCTTTCCAGGTTGCTTGGTTGGCCAAAAAGGGCGTATGCGTTTTTTCCTGAATATATTCAGGAAAAAACGCATACGCCCTTTTTGGCCAAGGGCATCATTGTCCACGTTTTGCCGCTTTTCATGTGCTTTCAAGGCGATTCGAATCTACCTCCTGAAATCTGTTTCCTGCAATTCTGCCTTGCTTTCAAAGCCTCTTCGTTGCCTTCCCTTAGTATATTTGTGGACGAGAGGTATCATTTAAAACTGTGCAGGTTTGTGAATTGCAGTGCCCCTGAGCTCCATTTTTCAACTCGCTTTTTTGGGAGCCGGCCGCAAAAGCGCAGGATTGCTTCAGGCCCTCTTCTGGTTCTGGGGGGCAGGCTGAGCTTGTGCTTAATTCTTCTTCCTGATGGGAAAATAGAGTGACCTGTGCCTGTCCCAACACCTAGAGCTAGTCTCTCATTGGTTCCCCCTCTTCCCGTTCATCCTCAGGACAAATTGCAACCTGTACGGAACAGGAGGTTAAAGGTGCTGATTCTCCAAGGAGGGAGATGGCTAGTAAATCGGCTGGAATGGCGAACCCGAGCAAAGGAGATGAGAAATGAGGTGCGTTTTAGAAAACTTTCCCGATCACACGGTGTACCATCTTCTGGGTTTCTCATGCCTGTTTTCGACGTAGGAAGATGCCCTTGAACCTGGAGATTTGGGACCCATGGGATGGGTACCATGCAGTATTACTTGAAAGGGTCTGCGTTGGCTCATCCAACCTCACCGAACCTCTCAGCCCCAAGAGTGTCCACCCTTATGTCTCAATCAGCTGTGGGTCTAGATATGGTCAATCCAGGTTGCATCACAGCCCCTGAACGAATTTTGTAAGAATTTCTCTCTCTTTCACTGTCTTTGTTTCACGGGTTTTGAAAAGTAATTTAGTTTTATAATGGGGTTTAGCTGCTTTTCACGGCTGTGTTTATGCCGCTTTACACCCCCTTGACTCACTTACAGAGAGATATCAATACATAGGTTTGAAGATTCTTACTAGTCAGATATATTCTTGTGCGGTGAATAGGGGGTGTTGAGTCCAGTTCACTGAAAAAGGAATAGGTCTTGTCTCTTACATATTGGGTTTATGGAACGGTATCGGAGCTAATTTGAAACCCTTGTTTTATGCATCACCCCACCTCACCTTTCCCGTTCAGCAGCCATAGTGTGTTTCCTAAACGTGGGACTCTGTTCTGTTTTGCAATTCAGTTCAAGTGTAGCGGTTTTTACATTCCCACTCTAAGTGATATCTTATGATAAGTGTCTTTTTCTGTGTGACTTATTTCACTTAGAATCTTCGAACCTAAATCCACTCATCGTGCTGCTACTAGCCTTATGACGTTGATTTCATGGCTGAGTGATATTCCATTGTACATGAGGACCACAACTTCTTTATCCATTTTTCTCTTTCCTAGGATATTTAAGGTGTAATGAAGTGGGGGTTCTTGTCCACAGAGCAGCCCTAAACTTTGGGGTGCCTGTGTCTTGCTGATTTTTAGTTTTCCCAATTTATACGCCCATGAGTGGAAGTGCCCTATGCTCTCCAAGCTGTGTTTTTTAGATGTTTCAGAACACACCGTACACTTCTCCAGAGTGGCTGTTGGCAATTTACATCCCACCCATCAGCTTAGCAAGGCTCCCATTTCTCCATGGCCGGTCCTGCATTTCTGGTTTGGACACTTTTTTCCCCATGGCCCTTTTGCCCGCTGGGAAGCGAGACTTCTTTGGAGCGCTGATTGGCCTTTCCAGGTTGCTTGGTTGGCCAAAAAGGGCGTATGCGTTTTTTCCTGAATATATTCAGGAAAAAACGCATACGCCCTTTTTGGCCAAGGGCATCATTGTCCACGTTTTGCCGCTTTTCATGTGCTTTCAAGGCGATTCGAATCTACCTCCTGAAATCTGTTTCCTGCAATTCTGCCTTGCTTTCAAAGCCTCTTCGTTGCCTTCCCTTAATATATTTGTGGACGAGAGGTATCATTTAAAACTCTGCAGGTTTGTGAATTGCAGTGCCCCTGAGCTCCATTTTTCAACTCGCTTTTTTGGGAGCTGGCCGCAAAAGCGCAGGATTGCTTCAGGCCCTCTTCTGGTTCTGGGGGGCAGGCTGAGCTTGTGCTTGATTCTTCTTCCTGATGGGAAAATAGAGTGACCTGTGCCTGTCCCAACACCTAGAGCTAGTCTCTCATTGGTTCCCCCTCTTCCCGTTCATCCTCAGGACAAATTGCAACCTGTACGGAACAGGAGGTTAAAGGTGCTGATTCTCCAAGGAGGGAGATGGCTAGTAAATCGGCTGGAATGGCGAACCCGAGCAAAGGAGATGAGAAATGAGGTGCGTTTTAGAAACCTTTCCCGATCACACGGTGTACCATCTTCTGGGTTTCTCATGCCTGTTTTCGACGTAGGAAGATGCCCTTGAACCTGGAGATTTGGGACCCATGGGATGGGTACCATGCAGTATTACTTGAAAGGGTCTGCGTTGGCTCACCCAACCTCACCGAACCTCTCAGCCCCAAGAGTGTCCACCCTTATGTCTCAATCAGCTGTGGGTCTAGATATGGTCAATCCAGGTTGCATCACAGCCCCTGAACGAATTTTGTAAGAATTTCTCTCTCTTTCACTGTCTTTGTTTCACGGGTTTTGAAAAGTAATTTATTTTTATAATGGGGTTTAGCTGCTTTTCACGGCTGTGTTTATGCCGCTTTACACCCCCTTGACTCACTTACAGAGAGATATCAATACATAGGTTTGAAGATTCTTACTAGTCAGATATATTCTTGTGCGGTGAATAGGGGGTGTTGAGTCCAGTTCACTGAAAAAGGAATAGGTCTTGTCTCTTACATATTGGGTTTATGGAACGGTATCGGAGCTAATTTGAAACCCTTGTTTTATGCATCACCCCACCTCACCTTTCCCGTTCAGCAGCCATAGTGTGTTTCCTAAACGTGTGACTCTGTTCTGTTTTGCAATTCAGTTCAAGTGTAGCGGTTTTTACATTCCCTCTCTAAGTGATATCTTATGATAAGTGTCTTTTTCTGTGTGACTTATTTCACTTAGAATCGTCGTACCTAAATCCACTCATCGTGCTGCTACTAGCCTTATGACGTGGATTTCATGGCTGAGTGATATTCCATTGTACATGAGGACCACAACTTCTTTATCCATTTTTCTCTTTCCTAGGATATTTAAGGTGTAATGAAGTGGGGGTTCTTGTCCACAGAGCAGCCCTAAACTTTGGGGTGCCTGTGTCTTGCTGATTTTTAGTTTTCCCAATTTATACGCCCATGAGTGGAAGTGCCCTATGCTCTCCAAGCTGTGTTTTTTAGATGTTTCAGAACACACCGTACACTTCTCCAGAGTGGCTGTTGGCAATTTACATCCCACCCATCAGCTTAGCAAGGCTCCCATTTCTCCATGGCCGGTCCTGCATTTCTGGTTTGGACACTTTTTTCCGCATGGCCCTTTTGCCCGCTGGGAAGCGAGACTTCTTTGGAGCGCTGATTGGCCTTTCCAGGTTGCTTGGTTGGCCAAAAAGGGCGTATGCGTTTTTTCCTGAATATATTCAGGAAAAAACGCATACGCCCTTTTTGGCCAAGGGCATCATTGTCCACGTTTTGCCGCTTTTCATGTGCTTTCAAGGCGATTCGAATCTACCTCCTGAAATCTGTTTCCTGCAATTCTGCCTTGCTTTCAAAGCCTCTTCGTTGCCTTCCCTTAGTATATTTGTGGACGAGAGGTATCATTTAAAACTGTGCAGGTTTGTGAATTGCAGTGCCCCTGAGCTCCATTTTTCAACTCGCTTTTTTGGGAGCCGGCCGCAAAAGCGCAGGATTGCTTCAGGCCCTCTTCTGGTTCTGGGGGGCAGGCTGAGCTTGTGCTTCATTCTTCTTCCTGATGGGAAAATAGAGTGACCTGTGCCTGTCCCAACACCTAGAGCTAGTCTCTCATTGGTTCCCCCTCTTCCCGTTCATCCTCAGGACAAATTGCAACCTGTACGGAACAGGAGGTTAAAGGTGCTGATTCTCCAAGGAGGGAGATGGCTAGTAAATCGGCTGGAATGGCGAACCCGAGCAAAGGAGATGAGAAATGAGGTGCGTTTTAGAAACCTTTCCCGATCACACGGTGTACCATCTTCTGGGTTTCTCATGCCTGTTTTCGACGTAGGAAGATGCCCTTGAACCTGGAGATTTGGGACCCATGGGATGGGTACCATGCAGTATTACTTGAAAGGGTCTGCGTTGGCTCACCCAACCTCACCGAACCTCTCAGCCCCAAGAGTGTCCACCCTTATGTCTCAATCAGCTGTGGGTCTAGATATGGTCAATCCAGGTTGCATCACAGCCCCTGAACGAATTTTGTAAGAATTTCTCTCTCTTTCACTGTCTTTGTTTCACGGGTTTTGAAAAGTAATTTAGTTTTATAATGGGGTTTAGCTGCTTTTCACGGCTGTGTTTATGCCGCTTTACACCCCCTTGACTCACTTACAGAGAGATATCAATACATAGGTTTGAAGATTCTTACTAGTCAGATATATTCTTGTGCGGTGAATAGGGGGTGTTGAGTCCAGTTCACTGAAAAAGGAATAGGTCTTGTCTCTTACATATTGGGTTTATGGAACGGTATCGGAGCTAATTTGAAACCCTTGTTTTATGCATCACCCCACCTCACCTTTCCCGTTCAGCAGCCATAGTGTGTTTCCTAAACGTGGGACTCTGTTCTGTTTTGCAATTCAGTTCAAGTGTAGCGGTTTTTACATTCCCACTCTAAGTGATATCTTATGATAAGTGTCTTTTTCTGTGTGACTTATTTCACTTAGAATCGTCGTACCTAAATCCACTCATCGTGCTGCTACTAGCCTTATGACGTGGATTTCATGGCTGAGTGATATTCCATTGTACATGAGGACCACAACTTCTTTATCCATTTTTCTCTTTCCTAGGATATTTAAGGTGTAATGAAGTGGGGGTTCTTGTCCACAGAGCAGCCCTAAACTTTGGGGTGCCTGTGTCTTGCTGATTTTTAGTTTTCCCAATTTATACGCCCATGAGTGGAAGTGCCCTATGCTCTCCAAGCTGTGTTTTTTAGATGTTTCAGAACACACCGTACACTTCTCCAGAGTGGCTGTTGGCAATTTACATCCCACCCATCAGCTTAGCAAGGCTCCCATTTCTCCATGGCCGGTCCTGCATTTCTGGTTTGGACACTTTTTTCCGCATGGCCCTTTTGCCCGCTGGGAAGCGAGACTTCTTTGGAGCGCTGATTGGCCTTTCCAGGTTGCTTGGTTGGCCAAAAAGGGCGTATGCGTTTTTTCCTGAATATATTCAGGAAAAAACGCATACGCCCTTTTTGGCCAAGGGCATCATTGTCCACGTTTTGCCGCTTTTCATGTGCTTTCAAGGCGATTCGAATCTACCTCCTGAAATCTGTTTCCTGCAATTCTGCCTTGCTTTCAAAGCCTCTTCGTTGCCTTCCCTTAGTATATTTGTGGACGAGAGGTATCATTTAAAACTGTGCAGGTTTGTGAATTGCAGTGCCCCTGAGCTCCATTTTTCAACTCGCTTTTTTGGGAGCCGGCCGCAAAAGCGCAGGATTGCTTCAGGCCCTCTTCTGGTTCTGGGGGGCAGGCTGAGCTTGTGCTTCATTCTTCTTCCTGATGGGAAAATAGAGTGACCTGTGCCTGTCCCAACACCTAGAGCTAGTCTCTCATTGGTTCCCCCTCTTCCCGTTCATCCTCAGGACAAATTGCAACCTGTACGGAACAGGAGGTTAAAGGTGCTGATTCTCCAAGGAGGGAGATGGCTAGTAAATCGGCTGGAATGGCGAACCCGAGCAAAGGAGATGAGAAATGAGGTGCGTTTTAGAAACCTTTCCCGATCACACGGTGTACCATCTTCTGGGTTTCTCATGCCTGTTTTCGACGTAGGAAGATGCCCTTGAACCTGGAGATTTGGGACCCATGGGATGGGTACCATGCAGTATTACTTGAAAGGGTCTGCGTTGGCTCACCCAACCTCACCGAACCTCTCAGCCCCAAGAGTGTCCACCCTTATGTCTCAATCAGCTGTGGGTCTAGATATGGTCAATCCAGGTTGCATCACAGCCCCTGAACGAATTTTGTAAGAATTTCTCTCTCTTTCACTGTCTTTGTTTCACGGGTTTTGAAAAGTAATTTAGTTTTATAATGGGGTTTAGCTGCTTTTCACGGCTGTGTTTATGCCGCTTTACACCCCCTTGACTCACTTACAGAGAGATATCAATACATAGGTTTGAAGATTCTTACTAGTCAGATATATTCTTGTGCGGTGAATAGGGGGTGTTGAGTCCAGTTCACTGAAAAAGGAATAGGTCTTGTCTCTTACATATTGGGTTTATGGAACGGTATCGGAGCTAATTTGAAACCCTTGTTTTATGCATCACCCCACCTCACCTTTCCCGTTCAGCAGCCATAGTGTGTTTCCTAAACGTGGGACTCTGTTCTGTTTTGCAATTCAGTTCAAGTGTAGCGGTTTTTACATTCCCACTCTAAGTGATATCTTATGATAAGTGTCTTTTTCTGTGTGACTTATTTCACTTAGAATCGTCGTACCTAAATCCACTCATCGTGCTGCTACTAGCCTTATGACGTGGATTTCATGGCTGAGTGATATTCCATTGTACATGAGGACCACAACTTCTTTATCCATTTTTCTCTTTCCTAGGATATTTAAGGTGTAATGAAGTGGGGGTTCTTGTCCACAGAGCAGCCCTAAACTTTGGGGTGCCTGTGTCTTGCTGATTTTTAGTTTTCCCAATTTATACGCCCATGAGTGGAAGTGCCCTATGCTCTCCAAGCTGTGTTTTTTAGATGTTTCAGAACACACCGTACACTTCTCCAGAGTGGCTGTTGGCAATTTACATCCCACCCATCAGCTTAGCAAGGCTCCCATTTCTCCATGGCCGGTCCTGCATTTCTGGTTTGGACACTTTTTTCCGCATGGCCCTTTTGCCCGCTGGGAAGCGAGACTTCTTTGGAGCGCTGATTGGCCTTTCCAGGTTGCTTGGTTGGCCAAAAAGGGCGTATGCGTTTTTTCCTGAATATATTCAGGAAAAAACGCATACGCCCTTTTTGGCCAAGGGCATCATTGTCCACGTTTTGCCGCTTTTCATGTGCTTTCAAGGCGATTCGAATCTACCTCCTGAAATCTGTTTCCTGCAATTCTGCCTTGCTTTCAAAGCCTCTTCGTTGCCTTCCCTTAGTATATTTGTGGACGAGAGGTATCATTTAAAACTGTGCAGGTTTGTGAATTGCAGTGCCCCTGAGCTCCATTTTTCAACTCGCTTTTTTGGGAGCCGGCCGCAAAAGCGCAGGATTGCTTCAGGCCCTCTTCTGGTTCTGGGGGGCAGGCTGAGCTTGTGCTTAATTCTTCTTCCTGATGGGAAAATAGAGTGACCTGTGCCTGTCCCAACACCTAGAGCTAGTCTCTCATTGGTTCCCCCTCTTCCCGTTCATCCTCAGGACAAATTGCAACCTGTACGGAACAGGAGGTTAAAGGTGCTGATTCTCCAAGGAGGGAGATGGCTAGTAAATCGGCTGGAATGGCGAACCCGAGCAAAGGAGATGAGAAATGAGGTGCGTTTTAGAAACCTTTCCCGATCACACGGTGTACCATCTTCTGGGTTTCTCATGCCTGTTTTCGACGTAGGAAGATGCCCTTGAACCTGGAGATTTGGGACCCATGGGATGGGTACCATGCAGTATTACTTGAAAGGGTCTGCGTTGGCTCATCCAACCTCACCGAACCTCTCAGCCCCAAGAGTGTCCACCCTTATGTCTCAATCAGCTGTGGGTCTAGATATGGTCAATCCAGGTTGCATCACAGCCCCTGAACGAATTTTGTAAGAATTTCTCTCTCTTTCACTGTCTTTGTTTCACGGGTTTTGAAAAGTAATTTAGTTTTATAATGGGGTTTAGCTGCTTTTCACGGCTGTGTTTATGCCGCTTTACACCCCCTTGACTCACTTACAGAGAGATATCAATACATAGGTTTGAAGATTCTTACTAGTCAGATATATTCTTGTGCGGTGAATAGGGGGTGTTGAGTCCAGTTCACTGAAAAAGGAATAGGTCTTGTCTCTTACATATTGGGTTTATGGAACGGTATCGGAGCTAATTTGAAACCCTTGTTTTATGCATCACCCCACCTCACCTTTCCCGTTCAGCAGCCATAGTGTGTTTCCTAAACGTGGGACTCTGTTCTGTTTTGCAATTCAGTTCAAGTGTAGCGGTTTTTACATTCCCACTCTAAGTGATATCTTATGATAAGTGTCTTTTTCTGTGTGACTTATTTCACTTAGAATCTTCGAACCTAAATCCACTCATCGTGCTGCTACTAGCCTTATGACGTTGATTTCATGGCTGAGTGATATTCCATTGTACATGAGGACCACAACTTCTTTATCCATTTTTCTCTTTCCTAGGATATTTAAGGTGTAATGAAGTGGGGGTTCTTGTCCACAGAGCAGCCCTAAACTTTGGGGTGCCTGTGTCTTGCTGATTTTTAGTTTTCCCAATTTATACGCCCATGAGTGGAAGTGCCCTATGCTCTCCAAGCTGTGTTTTTTAGATGTTTCAGAACACACCGTACACTTCTCCAGAGTGGCTGTTGGCAATTTACATCCCACCCATCAGCTTAGCAAGGCTCCCATTTCTCCATGGCCGGTCCTGCATTTCTGGTTTGGACACTTTTTTCCGCATGGCCCTTTTGCCCGCTGGGAAGCGAGACTTCTTTGGAGCGCTGATTGGCCTTTCCAGGTTGCTTGGTTGGCCAAAAAGGGCGTATGCGTTTTTTCCTGAATATATTCAGGAAAAAACGCATACGCCCTTTTTGGCCAAGGGCATCATTGTCCACGTTTTGCCGCTTTTCATGTGCTTTCAAGGCGATTCGAATCTACCTCCTGAAATCTGTTTCCTGCAATTCTGCCTTGCTTTCAAAGCCTCTTCGTTGCCTTCCCTTAGTATATTTGTGGACGAGAGGTATCATTTAAAACTGTGCAGGTTTGTGAATTGCAGTGCCCCTGAGCTCCATTTTTCAACTCGCTTTTTTGGGAGCCGGCCGCAAAAGCGCAGGATTGCTTCAGGCCCTCTTCTGGTTCTGGGGGGCAGGCTGAGCTTGTGCTTAATTCTTCTTCCTGATGGGAAAATAGAGTGACCTGTGCCTGTCCCAACACCTAGAGCTAGTCTCTCATTGGTTCCCCCTCTTCCCGTTCATCCTCAGGACAAATTGCAACCTGTACGGAACAGGAGGTTAAAGGTGCTGATTCTCCAAGGAGGGAGATGGCTAGTAAATCGGCTGGAATGGCGAACCCGAGCAAAGGAGATGAGAAATGAGGTGCGTTTTAGAAACCTTTCCCGATCACACGGTGTACCATCTTCTGGGTTTCTCATGCCTGTTTTCGACGTAGGAAGATGCCCTTGAACCTGGAGATTTGGGACCCATGGGATGGGTACCATGCAGTATTACTTGAAAGGGTCTGCGTTGGCTCACCCAACCTCACCGAACCTCTCAGCCCCAAGAGTGTCCACCCTTATGTCTCAATCAGCTGTGGGTCTAGATATGGTCAATCCAGGTTGCATCACAGCCCCTGAACGAATTTTGTAAGAATTTCTCTCTCTTTCACTGTCTTTGTTTCACGGGTTTTGAAAAGTAATTTAGTTTTATAATGGGGTTTAGCTGCTTTTCACGGCTGTGTTTATGCCGCTTTACACCCCCTTGACTCACTTACGGAGAGATATCAATACATAGGTTTGAAGATTCTTACTAGTCAGATATATTCTTGTGCGGTGAATAGGGGGTGTTGAGTCCAGTTCACTGAAAAAGGAATAGGTCTTGTCTCTTACATATTGGGTTTATGGAACGGTATCGGAGCTAATTTGAAACCCTTGTTTTATGCATCACCCCACCTCACCTTTCCCGTTCAGCAGCCATAGTGTGTTTCCTAAACGTGGGACTCTGTTCTGTTTTGCAATTCAGTTCAAGTGTAGCGGTTTTTACATTCCCACTCTAAGTGATATCTTATGATAAGTGTCTTTTTCTGTGTGACTTATTTCACTTAGAATCGTCGAACCTAAATCCACTCATCGTGCTGCTACTAGCCTTATGACGTTGATTTCATGGCTGAGTGATATTCCATTGTACATGAGGACCACAACTTCTTTATCCATTTTTCTCTTTCCTAGGATATTTAAGGTGTAATGAAGTGGGGGTTCTTGTCCACAGAGCAGCCCTAAACTTTGGGGTGCCTGTGTCTTGCTGATTTTTAGTTTTCCCAATTTATACGCCCATGAGTGGAAGTGCCCTATGCTCTCCAAGCTGTGTTTTTTAGATGTTTCAGAACACACCGTACACTTCTCCAGAGTGGCTGTTGGCAATTTACATCCCACCCATCAGCGTAGCAAGGCTCCCATTTCTCCATGGCCGGTCCTGCATTTCTGGTTTGGACACTTTTTTCCCCATGGCCCTTTTGCCCGCTGGGAAGCGAGACTTCTTTGGAGCGCTGATTGGCCTTTCCAGGTTGCTTGGTTGGCCAAAAAGGGCGTATGCGTTTTTTCCTGAATATATTCAGGAAAAAACGCATACGCCCTTTTTGGCCAAGGGCATCATTGTCCACGTTTTGCCGCTTTTCATGTGCTTTCAAGGCGATTCGAATCTACCTCCTGAAATCTGTTTCCTGCAATTCTGCCTTGCTTTCAAAGCCTCTTCGTTGCCTTCCCTTAATATATTTGTGGACGAGAGGTATCATTTAAAACTCTGCAGGTTTGTGAATTGCAGTGCCCCTGAGCTCCATTTTTCAACTCGCTTTTTTGGGAGCTGGCCGCAAAAGCGCAGGATTGCTTCAGGCCCTCTTCTGGTTCTGGGGGGCAGGCTGAGCTTGTGCTTGATTCTTCTTCCTGATGGGAAAATAGAGTGACCTGTGCCTGTCCCAACACCTAGAGCTAGTCTCTCATTGGTTCCCCCTCTTCCCGTTCATCCTCAGGACAAATTGCAACCTGTACGGAACAGGAGGTTAAAGGTGCTGATTCTCCAAGGAGGGAGATGGCTAGTAAATCGGCTGGAATGGCGAACCCGAGCAAAGGAGATGAGAAATGAGGTGCGTTTTAGAAACCTTTCCCGATCACACGGTGTACCATCTTCTGGGTTTCTCATGCCTGTTTTCGACGTAGGAAGATGCCCTTGAACCTGGAGATTTGGGACCCATGGGATGGGTACCATGCAGTATTACTTGAAAGGGTCTGCGTTGGCTCACCCAACCTCACCGAACCTCTCAGCCCCAAGAGTGTCCACCCTTATGTCTCAATCAGCTGTGGGTCTAGATATGGTCAATCCAGGTTGCATCACAGCCCGTGAACGAATTTTGTAAGAATTTCTCTCGCTTTCACTGTCTTTGTTTCACGGGTTTTGAAAAGTAATTTATTTTTATAATGGGGTTTAGCTGCTTTTCACGGCTGTGTTTATGCCGCTTTACACCCCCTTGACTCACTTACAGAGAGATATCAATACATAGGTTTGAAGATTCTTACTAGTCAGATACATTCTTGTGCGGTGAATAGGGGGTGTTGAGTCCAGTTCACTGAAAAAGGAATAGGTCTTGTCTCTTACATATTGGGATTATGGAACGGTATCGGAGCTAATTTGAAACCCTTGTTTTATGCATCACCCCACCTCACCTTTCCCGTTCAGCAGCCATAGTGTGTTTCCTAAACGTGTGACTCTGTTCTGTTTTGCAATTCAGTTCAAGTGTAGCGGTTTTTACATTCCCTCTCTAAGTGATATCTTATGATAAGTGTCTTTTTCTGTGTGACTTATTTCACTTAGAATCGTCGTACCTAAATCCACTCATCGTGCTGCTACTAGCCTTATGACGTTGATTTCATGGCTGAGTGATATTCCATTGTACATGAGGACCACAACTTCTTTATCCATTTTTCTCTTTCCTAGGATATTTAAGGTGTAATGAAGTGGGGGTTCTTGTCCACAGAGCAGCCCTAAACTTTGGGGTGCCTGTGTCTTGCTGATTTTTAGTTTTCCCAATTTATACGCCCATGAGTGGAAGTGCCCTATGCTCTCCAAGCTGTGTTTTTAGATGTTTCAGAACACACCGTACACTTCTCCGGAGTGCCTGTTGGCAATTTACATCCCACCCATCAGCGTAGCAATGCTCCCATTTCTCCATGGCCGGTCCTGCATTTCTGGTTTGGACACTTTTTTCCGCATGGCCCTTTTGCCCGCTGGGAAGCGAGACTTCTTTGGAGCGCTGATTGGCCTTTCCAGGTTGCTTGGTTGGCCAAAAAGGGCGTATGCGTTTTTTCCTGAATATATTCAGGAAAAAACGCATACGCCCTTTTTGGCCAAGGGCATCATTGTCCACGTTTTGCCGCTTTTCATGTGCTTTCAAGGCGATTCGAATCTACCTCCTGAAATCTGTTTCCTGCAATTCTGCCTTGCTTTCAAAGCCTCTTCGTTGCCTTCCCTTAGTATAATTGTGGACGAGAGGTATCATTTAAAACTGTGCAGGTTTGTGAATTGCAGTGCCCCTGAGCTCCATTTTTCAACTCGCTTTTTTGGGAGCTGGCCGCAAAAGCGCAGGATTGCTTCAGGCCCTCTTCTGGTTCTGGGGGGCAGGCTGAGCTTGTGCTTGATTCTTCTTCCTGATGGGAAAATAGAGTGACCTGTGCCTGTCCCAACACCTAGAGCTAGTCTCTCATTGGTTCCCCCTCTTCCCGTTCATCCTCAGGACAAATTGCAACCTGTACGGAACAGGAGGTTAAAGGTGCTGATTCTCCAAGGAGGGAGATGGCTAGTAAATCGGCTGGAATGGCGAACCCGAGCAAAGGAGATGAGAAATGAGGTGCGTTTTAGAAACCTTTCCCGATCACACGGTGTACCATCTTCTGGGTTTCTCATGCCTGTTTTCGACGTAGGAAGATGCCCTTGAACCTGGAGATTTGGGACCCATGGGATGGGTACCATGCAGTATTACTTGAAAGGGTCTGCGTTGGCTCACCCAACCTCACCGAACCTCTCAGCCCCAAGAGTGTCCACCCTTATGTCTCAATCAGCTGTGGGTCTAGATATGGTCAATCCAGGTTGCATCACAGCCCGTGAACGAATTTTGTAAGAATTTCTCTCGCTTTCACTGTCCTTGTTTCACGGGTTTTGAAAAGTAATTTATTTTTATAATGGGGTTTAGCTGCTTTTCACGGCTGTGTTTATGCCGCTTTACACCCCCTTGACTCACTTACAGAGAGATATCAATACATAGGTTTGAAGATTCTTACTAGTCAGATATATTCTTGTGCGGTGAATAGGGGGTGTTGAGTCCAGTTCACTGAAAAAGGAATAGGTCTTGTCTCTTACATATTGGGTTTATGGAACGGTATCGGAGCTAATTTGAAACCCTTGTTTTATGCATCACCCCACCTCACCTTTCCCGTTCAGCAGCCATAGTGTGTTTCCTAAACGTGTGACTCTGTTCTGTTTTGCAATTCAGTTCAAGTGTAGCGGTTTTTACATTCCCTCTAGAAGTGATATCTTATGATAAGTGTCTTTTTCTGTGTGACTTATTTCACTTAGAATCGTCGTACCTAAATCCACTCATCGTGCTGCTACTAGCCTTATGACGTTGATTTCATGGCTGAGTGATATTCCATTGTACATGAGGACCACAACTTCTTTATCCATTTTTCTCTTTCCTAGGATATTTAAGGTGTAATGAAGTGGGGGTTCTTGTCCACAGAGCAGCCCTAAACTTTGGGGTGCCTGTGTCTTGCTGATGTTTAGTTTTCCCAATTTATACGCCCATGAGTGGAAGTGCCCTATGCTCTCCAAGCTGTGTGTTTTAGATGTTTCAGGACACACCGTACACTTCTCCAGAGTGGCTGTTGGCAATTTACATCCCACCCATCAGCGTAGCAAGGCTCCCATTTCTCCATGGCCGGTCCTGCATTTCTGGTTTGGACACTTTTTTCCGCATGGCCCTTTTGCCCGCTGGGAAGCGAGACTTCTTTGGAGCGCTGATTGGCCTTTCCAGGTTGCTTGGTTGGCCAAAAAGGGCGTATGCGTTATTTCCTGAATATATTCAGGAAAAAACGCATACGCCCTTTTTGGCCAAGGGCATCATTGTCCACGTTTTGCCGCTTTTCATGTGCTTTCAAGGCGATTCGAATCTACCTCCTGAAATCTGTTTCCTGCAATTCTGCCTTGCTTTCAAAGCCTCTTCGTTGCCTTCCCTTAATATATTTGTGGACGAGAGGTATCATTTAAAACTCTGCAGGTTTGTGAATTGCAGTGCCCCTGAGCTCCATTTTTCAACTCGCTTTTTTGGGAGCTGACCGCAAAAGCGCAGGATTGCTTCAGGCCCTCTTCTGGTTCTGGGGGGCAGGCTGAGCTTGTGCTTAATTCTTCTTCCTGATGGGAAAATAGAGTGACCTGTGCCTGTCCCAACACCTAGAGCTAGTCTCTCATTGGTTCCCCCTCTTCCCCTTCATCCTCAGGACAAATTGCAACCTGTACGGAACAGGAGGTTAAAGGTGCTGATTCTCCAAGGAGAGAGATGGCTAGTAAATCGGCTGGAATGGCGAACCCGAGTAAAGGAGATGAGAAATGAGGTGCGTTTTAGAAAACCTTTCCCGATCACACGGTGTACCATCTTCTGGGTTTCTCATGCCTGTTTTCGACGTAGGAAGATGCCCTTGAACCTGGAGATTTGGGACCCATGGGATGGGTACCATGCAGTATTACTTGAAAGGGTCTGCGTTGGCTCACCCAACCTCACCGAACCTCTCAGCCCCAAGAGTGTCCACCCTTATGTCTCAATCAGCTGTGGGTCTAGATATGGTCAATCCAGGTTGCATCACAGCCCCTGAACGAATTTTGTAAGAATTTCTCTCTCTTTCACTGTCTTTGTTTCACGGGTTTTGAAAAGTAATTTAGTTTTATAATGGGGTTTAGCTGCTTTTCACGGCTGTGTTTATGCCGCTTTACACCCCCTTGACTCACTTACAGAGAGATATCAATACATAGGTTTGAAGATTCTTACTAGTCAGATATATTCTTGTGCGGTGAATAGGGGGTGTTGAGTCCAGTTCACTGAAAAAGGAATAGGTCTTGTCTCTTACATATTGGGTTTATGGAACGGTATCGGAGCTAATTTGAAACCCTTGTTTTATGCATCACCCCACCTCACCTTTCCCGTTCAGCAGCCATAGTGTGTTTCCTAAACGTGGGACTCTGTTCTGTTTTGCAATTCAGTTCAAGTGTAGCGGTTTTTACATTCCCACTCTAAGTGATATCTTATGATAAGTGTCTTTTTCTGTGTGACTTATTTCACTTAGAATCTTCGAACCTAAATCCACTCATCGTGCTGCTACTAGCCTTATGACGTTGATTTCATGGCTGAGTGATATTCCATTGTACATGAGGACCACAACTTCTTTATCCATTTTTCTCTTTCCTAGGATATTTAAGGTGTAATGAAGTGGGGGTTCTTGTCCACAGAGCAGCCCTAAACTTTGGGGTGCCTGTGTCTTGCTGATTTTTAGTTTTCCCAATTTATACGCCCATGAGTGGAAGTGCCCTATGCTCTCCAAGCTGTGTTTTTTAGATGTTTCAGAACACACCGTAGACTTCTCCAGAGTGGCTGTTGGCAATTTACATCCCACCCATCAGCTTAGCAAGGCTCCCATTTCTCCATGGCCGGTCCTGCATTTCTGGTTTGGACACTTTTTTCCGCATGGCCCTTTTGCCCGCTGGGAAGCGAGACTTCTTTGGAGCGCTGATTGGCCTTTCCAGGTTGCTTGGTTGGCCAAAAAGGGCGTATGCGTTTTTTCCTGAATATATTCAGGAAAAAACGCATACGCCCTTTTTGGCCAAGGGCATCATTGTCCACGTTTTGCCGCTTTTCATGTGCTTTCAAGGCGATTCGAATCTACCTCCTGAAATCTGTTTCCTGCAATTCTGCCTTGCTTTCAAAGCCTCTTCGTTGCCTTCCCTTAGTATATTTGTGGACGAGAGGTATCATTTAAAACTGTGCAGGTTTGTGAATTGCAGTGCCCCTGAGCTCCATTTTTCAACTCGCTTTTTTGGGAGCCGGCCGCAAAAGCGCAGGATTGCTTCAGGCCCTCTTCTGGTTCTGGGGGGCAGGCTGAGCTTGTGCTTAATTCTTCTTCCTGATGGGAAAATAGAGTGACCTGTGCCTGTCCCAACACCTAGAGCTAGTCTCTCATTGGTTCCCCCTCTTCCCGTTCATCCTCAGGACAAATTGCAACCTGTACGGAACAGGAGGTTAAAGGTGCTGATTCTCCAAGGAGGGAGATGGCTAGTAAATCGGCTGGAATGGCGAACCCGAGCAAAGGAGATGAGAAATGAGGTGCGTTTTAGAAACCTTTCCCGATCACACGGTGTACCATCTTCTGGGTTTCTCATGCCTGTTTTCGACGTAGGAAGATGCCCTTGAACCTGGAGATTTGGGACCCATGGGATGGGTACCATGCAGTATTACTTGAAAGGGTCTGCGTTGGCTCACCCAACCTCACCGAACCTCTCAGCCCCAAGAGTGTCCACCCTTATGTCTCAATCAGCTGTGGGTCTAGATATGGTCAATCCAGGTTGCATCACAGCCCCTGAACGAATTTTGTAAGAATTTCTCTCTCTTTCACTGTCTTTGTTTCACGGGTTTTGAAAAGTAATTTAGTTTTATAATGGGGTTTAGCTGCTTTTCACGGCTGTGTTTATGCCGCTTTACACCCCCTTGACTCACTTACAGAGAGATATCAATACATAGGTTTGAAGATTCTTACTAGTCAGATATATTCTTGTGCGGTGAATAGGGGGTGTTGAGTCCAGTTCACTGAAAAAGGAATAGGTCTTGTCTCTTACATATTGGGTTTATGGAACGGTATCGGAGCTAATTTGAAACCCTTGTTTTATGCATCACCCCACCTCACCTTTCCCGTTCAGCAGCCATAGTGTGTTTCCTAAACGTGGGACTCTGTTCTGTTTTGCAATTCAGTTCAAGTGTAGCGGTTTTTACATTCCCACTCTAAGTGATATCTTATGATAAGTGTCTTTTTCTGTGTGACTTATTTCACTTAGAATCGTCGAACCTAAATCCACTCATCGTGCTGCTACTAGCCTTATGACGTTGATTTCATGGCTGAGTGATATTCCATTGTACATGAGGACCACAACTTCTTTATCCATTTTTCTCTTTCCTAGGATATTTAAGGTGTAATGAAGTGGGGGTTCTTGTCCACAGAGCAGCCCTAAACTTTGGGGTGCCTGTGTCTTGCTGATTTTTAGTTTTCCCAATTTATACGCCCATGAGTGGAAGTGCCCTATGCTCTCCAAGCTGTGTTTTTTAGATGTTTCAGAACACACCGTACACTTCTCCAGAGTGGCTGTTGGCAATTTACATCCCACCCATCAGCGTAGCAAGGCTCCCATTTCTCCATGGCCGGTCCTGCATTTCTGGTTTGGACACTTTTTTCCCCATGGCCCTTTTGCCCGCTGGGAAGCGAGACTTCTTTGGAGCGCTGATTGGCCTTTCCAGGTTGCTTGGTTGGCCAAAAAGGGCGTATGCGTTTTTTCCTGAATATATTCAGGAAAAAACGCATACGCCCTTTTTGGCCAAGGGCATCATTGTCCACGTTTTGCCGCTTTTCATGTGCTTTCAAGGCGATTCGAATCTACCTCCTGAAATCTGTTTCCTGCAATTCTGCCTTGCTTTCAAAGCCTCTTCGTTGCCTTCCCTTAATATATTTGTGGACGAGAGGTATCATTTAAAACTCTGCAGGTTTGTGAATTGCAGTGCCCCTGAGCTCCATTTTTCAACTCGCTTTTTTGGGAGCTGGCCGCAAAAGCGCAGGATTGCTTCAGGCCCTCTTCTGGTTCTGGGGGGCAGGCTGAGCTTGTGCTTGATTCTTCTTCCTGATGGGAAAATAGAGTGACCTGTGCCTGTCCCAACACCTAGAGCTAGTCTCTCATTGGTTCCCCCTCTTCCCGTTCATCCTCAGGACAAATTGCAACCTGTACGGAACAGGAGGTTAAAGGTGCTGATTCTCCAAGGAGGGAGATGGCTAGTAAATCGGCTGGAATGGCGAACCCGAGCAAAGGAGATGAGAAATGAGGTGCGTTTTAGAAACCTTTCCCGATCACACGGTGTACCATCTTCTGGGTTTCTCATGCCTGTTTTCGACGTAGGAAGATGCCCTTGAACCTGGAGATTTGGGACCCATGGGATGGGTACCATGCAGTATTACTTGAAAGGGTCTGCGTTGGCTCACCCAACCTCACCGAACCTCTCAGCCCCAAGAGTGTCCACCTTTATGTCTCAATCAGCTGTGGGTCTAGATATGGTCAATCCAGGTTGCATCACAGCCCGTGAACGAATTTTGTAAGAATTTCTCTCGCTTTCACTGTCTTTGTTTCACGGGTTTTGAAAAGTAATTTATTTTTATAATGGGGTTTAGCTGCTTTTCACGGCTGTGTTTATGCCGCTTTACACCCCCTTGACTCACTTACAGAGAGATATCAATACATAGGTTTGAAGATTCTTACTAGTCAGATACATTCTTGTGCGGTGAATAGGGGGTGTTGAGTCCAGTTCACTGAAAAAGGAATAGGTCTTGTCTCTTACATATTGGGATTATGGAACGGTATCGGAGCTAATTTGAAACCCTTGTTTTATGCATCACCCCACCTCACCTTTCCCGTTCAGCAGCCATAGTGTGTTTCCTAAACGTGTGACTCTGTTCTGTTTTGCAATTCAGTTCAAGTGTAGCGGTTTTTACATTCCCTCTCTAAGTGATATCTTATGATAAGTGTCTTTTTCTGTGTGACTTATTTCACTTAGAATCGTCGTACCTAAATCCACTCATCGTGCTGCTACTAGCCTTATGACGTTGATTTCATGGCTGAGTGATATTCCATTGTACATGAGGACCACAACTTCTTTATCCATTTTTCTCTTTCCTAGGATATTTAAGGTGTAATGAAGTGGGGGTTCTTGTCCACAGAGCAGCCCTAAACTTTGGGGTGCCTGTGTCTTGCTGATGTTTAGTTTTCCCAATTTATACGCCCATGAGTGGAAGTGCCCTATGCTCTCCAAGCTGTGTGTTTTAGATGTTTCAGGACACACCGTACACTTCTCCAGAGTGGCTGTTGGCAATTTACATCCCACCCATCAGCGTAGCAAGGCTCCCATTTCTCCATGGCCGGTCCTGCATTTCTGGTTTGGACACTTTTTTCCGCATGGCCCTTTTGCCCGCTGGGAAGCGAGACTTCTTTGGAGCGCTGATTGGCCTTTCCAGGTTGCTTGGTTGGCCAAAAAGGGCGTATGCGTTATTTCCTGAATATATTCAGGAAAAAACGCATACGCCCTTTTTGGCCAAGGGCATCATTGTCCACGTTTTGCCGCTTTTCATGTGCTTTCAAGGCGATTCGAATCTACCTCCTGAAATCTGTTTCCTGCAATTCTGCCTTGCTTTCAAAGCCTCTTCGTTGCCTTCCCTTAATATATTTGTGGACGAGAGGTATCATTTAAAACTCTGCAGGTTTGTGAATTGCAGTGCCCCTGAGCTCCATTTTTCAACTCGCTTTTTTGGGAGCTGACCGCAAAAGCACAGGATTGCTTCAGGCCCTCTTCTGGTTCTGGGGGGCAGGCTGAGCTTGTGCTTAATTCTTCTTCCTGATGGGAAAATAGAGTGACCTGTGCCTGTCCCAACACCTAGAGCTAGTCTCTCATTGGTTCCCCCTCTTCCCCTTCATCCTCAGGACAAATTGCAACCTGTACGGAACAGGAGGTTAAAGGTGCTGATTCTCCAAGGAGAGAGATGGCTAGTAAATCGGCTGGAATGGCGAACCCGAGTAAAGGAGATGAGAAATGAGGTGCGTTTTAGAAAACCTTTCCCGATCACACGGTGTACCATCTTCTGGGTTTCTCATGCCTGTTTTCGACGTAGGAAGATGCCCTTGAACCTGGAGATTTGGGACCCATGGGATGGGTACCATGCAGTATTACTTGAAAGGGTCTGCGTTGGCTCACCCAACCTCACCGAACCTCTCAGCCCCAAGAGTGTCCACCCTTATGTCTCAATCAGCTGTGGGTCTAGATATGGTCAATCCAGGTTGCATCACAGCCCCTGAACGAATTTTGTAAGAATTTCTCTCTCTTTCACTGTCTTTGTTTCACGGGTTTTGAAAAGTAATTTAGTTTTATAATGGGGTTTAGCTGCTTTTCACGGCTGTGTTTATGCCGCTTTACACCCCCTTGACTCACTTACAGAGAGATATCAATACATAGGTTTGAAGATTCTTACTAGTCAGATATATTCTTGTGCGGTGAATAGGGGGTGTTGAGTCCAGTTCACTGAAAAAGGAATAGGTCTTGTCTCTTACATATTGGGTTTATGGAACGGTATCGGAGCTAATTTGAAACCCTTGTTTTATGCATCACCCCACCTCACCTTTCCCGTTCAGCAGCCATAGTGTGTTTCCTAAACGTGGGACTCTGTTCTGTTTTGCAATTCAGTTCAAGTGTAGCGGTTTTTACATTCCCACTCTAAGTGATATCTTATGATAAGTGTCTTTTTCTGTGTGACTTATTTCACTTAGAATCTTCGAACCTAAATCCACTCATCGTGCTGCTACTAGCCTTATGACGTTGATTTCATGGCTGAGTGATATTCCATTGTACATGAGGACCACAACTTCTTTATCCATTTTTCTCTTTCCTAGGATATTTAAGGTGTAATGAAGTGGGGGTTCTTGTCCACAGAGCAGCCCTAAACTTTGGGGTGCCTGTGTCTTGCTGATTTTTAGTTTTCCCAATTTATACGCCCATGAGTGGAAGTGCCCTATGCTCTCCAAGCTGTGTTTTTTAGATGTTTCAGAACACACCGTAGACTTCTCCAGAGTGGCTGTTGGCAATTTACATCCCACCCATCAGCTTAGCAAGGCTCCCATTTCTCCATGGCCGGTCCTGCATTTCTGGTTTGGACACTTTTTTCCGCATGGCCCTTTTGCCCGCTGGGAAGCGAGACTTCTTTGGAGCGCTGATTGGCCTTTCCAGGTTGCTTGGTTGGCCAAAAAGGGCGTATGCGTTTTTTCCTAAATATATTCAGGAAAAAACGCATACGCCCTTTTTGGCCAAGGGCATCATTGTCCACGTTTTGCCGCTTTTCATGTGCTTTCAAGGCGATTCGAATCTACCTCCTGAAATCTGTTTCCTGCAATTCTGCCTTGCTTTCAAAGCCTCTTCGTTGCCTTCCCTTAGTATATTTGTGGACGAGAGGTATCATTTAAAACTGTGCAGGTTTGTGAATTGCAGTGCCCCTGAGCTCCATTTTTCAACTCGCTTTTTTGGGAGCCGGCCGCAAAAGCGCAGGATTGCTTCAGGCCCTCTTCTGGTTCTGGGGGGCAGGCTGAGCTTGTGCTTAATTCTTCTTCCTGATGGGAAAATAGAGTGACCTGTGCCTGTCCCAACACCTAGAGCTAGTCTCTCATTGGTTCCCCCTCTTCCCGTTCATCCTCAGGACAAATTGCAACCTGTACGGAACAGGAGGTTAAAGGTGCTGATTCTCCAAGGAGGGAGATGGCTAGTAAATCGGCTGGAATGGCGAACCCGAGCAAAGGAGATGAGAAATGAGGTGCGTTTTAGAAACCTTTCCCGATCACACGGTGTACCATCTTCTGGGTTTCTCATGCCTGTTTTCGACGTAGGAAGATGCCCTTGAACCTGGAGATTTGGGACCCATGGGATGGGTACCATGCAGTATTACTTGAAAGGGTCTGCGTTGGCTCACCCAACCTCACCGAACCTCTCAGCCCCAAGAGTGTCCACCCTTATGTCTCAATCAGCTGTGGGTCTAGATATGGTCAATCCAGGTTGCATCACAGCCCCTGAACGAATTTTGTAAGAATTTCTCTCTCTTTCACTGTCTTTGTTTCACGGGTTTTGAAAAGTAATTTAGTTTTATAATGGGGTTTAGCTGCTTTTCACGGCTGTGTTTATGCCGCTTTACACCCCCTTGACTCACTTACAGAGAGATATCAATACATAGGTTTGAAGATTCTTACTAGTCAGATATATTCTTGTGCGGTGAATAGGGGGTGTTGAGTCCAGTTCACTGAAAAAGGAATAGGTCTTGTCTCTTACATATTGGGTTTATGGAACGGTATCGGAGCTAATTTGAAACCCTTGTTTTATGCATCACCCCACCTCACCTTTCCCGTTCAGCAGCCATAGTGTGTTTCCTAAACGTGGGACTCTGTTCTGTTTTGCAATTCAGTTCAAGTGTAGCGGTTTTTACATTCCCACTCTAAGTGATATCTTATGATAAGTGTCTTTTTCTGTGTGACTTATTTCACTTAGAATCGTCGAACCTAAATCCACTCATCGTGCTGCTACTAGCCTTATGACGTTGATTTCATGGCTGAGTGATATTCCATTGTACATGAGGACCACAACTTCTTTATCCATTTTTCTCTTTCCTAGGATATTTAAGGTGTAATGAAGTGGGGGTTCTTGTCCACAGAGCAGCCCTAAACTTTGGGGTGCCTGTGTCTTGCTGATTTTTAGTTTTCCCAATTTATACGCCCATGAGTGGAAGTGCCCTATGCTCTCCAAGCTGTGTTTTTTAGATGTTTCAGAACACACCGTACACTTCTCCAGAGTGGCTGTTGGCAATTTACATCCCACCCATCAGCGTAGCAAGGCTCCCATTTCTCCATGGCCGGTCCTGCATTTCTGGTTTGGACACTTTTTTCCCCATGGCCCTTTTGCCCGCTGGGAAGCGAGACTTCTTTGGAGCGCTGATTGGCCTTTCCAGGTTGCTTGGTTGGCCAAAAAGGGCGTATGCGTTTTTTCCTGAATATATTCAGGAAAAAACGCATACGCCCTTTTTGGCCAAGGGCATCATTGTCCACGTTTTGCCGCTTTTCATGTGCTTTCAAGGCGATTCGAATCTACCTCCTGAAATCTGTTTCCTGCAATTCTGCCTTGCTTTCAAAGCCTCTTCGTTGCCTTCCCTTAATATATTTGTGGACGAGAGGTATCATTTAAAACTCTGCAGGTTTGTGAATTGCAGTGCCCCTGAGCTCCATTTTTCAACTCGCTTTTTTGGGAGCTGGCCGCAAAAGCGCAGGATTGCTTCAGGCCCTCTTCTGGTTCTGGGGGGCAGGCTGAGCTTGTGCTTGATTCTTCTTCCTGATGGGAAAATAGAGTGACCTGTGCCTGTCCGAACACCTAGAGCTAGTCTCTCATTGGTTCCCCCTCTTCCCGTTCATCCTCAGGACAAATTGCAACCTGTACGGAACAGGAGGTTAAAGGTGCTGATTCTCCAAGGAGGGAGATGGCTAGTAAATCGGCTGGAATGGCGAACCCGAGCAAAGGAGATGAGAAATGAGGTGCGTTTTAGAAACCTTTCCCGATCACACGGTGTACCATCTTCTGGGTTTCTCATGCCTGTTTTCGACGTAGGAAGATGCCCTTGAACCTGGAGATTTGGGACCCATGGGATGGGTACCATGCAGTATTACTTGAAAGGGTCTGCGTTGGCTCACCCAACCTCACCGAACCTCTCAGCCCCAAGAGTGTCCACCCTTATGTCTCAATCAGCTGTGGGTCTAGATATGGTCAATCCAGGTTGCATCACAGCCCGTGAACGAATTTTGTAAGAATTTCTCTCGCTTTCACTGTCTTTGTTTCACGGGTTTTGAAAAGTAATTTATTTTTATAATGGGGTTTAGCTGCTTTTCACGGCTGTGTTTATGCCGCTTTACACCCCCTTGACTCACTTACAGAGAGATATCAATACATAGGTTTGAAGATTCTTACTAGTCAGATACATTCTTGTGCGGTGAATAGGGGGTGTTGAGTCCAGTTCACTGAAAAAGGAATAGGTCTTGTCTCTTACATATTGGGATTATGGAACGGTATCGGAGCTAATTTGAAACCCTTGTTTTATGCATCACCCCACCTCACCTTTCCCGTTCAGCAGCCATAGTGTGTTTCCTAAACGTGTGACTCTGTTCTGTTTTGCAATTCAGTTCAAGTGTAGCGGTTTTTACATTCCCTCTCTAAGTGATATCTTATGATAAGTGTCTTTTTCTGTGTGACTTATTTCACTTAGAATCGTCGTACCTAAATCCACTCATCGTGCTGCTACTAGCCTTATGACGTTGATTTCATGGCTGAGTGATATTCCATTGTACATGAGGACCACAACTTCTTTATCCATTTTTCTCTTTCCTAGGATATTTAAGGTGTAATGAAGTGGGGGTTCTTGTCCACAGAGCAGCCCTAAACTTTGGGGTGCCTGTGTCTTGCTGATTTTTAGTTTTCCCAATTTATACGCCCATGAGTGGAAGTGCCCTATGCTCTCCAAGCTGTGTTTTTAGATGTTTCAGAACACACCGTACACTTCTCCGGAGTGCCTGTTGGCAATTTACATCCCACCCATCAGCGTAGCAATGCTCCCATTTCTCCATGGCCGGTCCTGCATTTCTGGTTTGGACACTTTTTTCCGCATGGCCCTTTTGCCCGCTGGGAAGCGAGACTTCTTTGGAGCGCTGATTGGCCTTTCCAGGTTGCTTGGTTGGCCAAAAAGGGCGTATGCGTTTTTTCCTGAATATATTCAGGAAAAAACGCATACGCCCTTTTTGGCCAAGGGCATCATTGTCCACGTTTTGCCGCTTTTCATGTGCTTTCAAGGCGATTCGAATCTACCTCCTGAAATCTGTTTCCTGCAATTCTGCCTTGCTTTCAAAGCCTCTTCGTTGCCTTCCCTTAGTATAATTGTGGACGAGAGGTATCATTTAAAACTGTGCAGGTTTGTGAATTGCAGTGCCCCTGAGCTCCATTTTTCAACTCGCTTTTTTGGGAGCTGGCCGCAAAAGCGCAGGATTGCTTCAGGCCCTCTTCTGGTTCTGGGGGGCAGGCTGAGCTTGTGCTTGATTCTTCTTCCTGATGGGAAAATAGAGTGACCTGTGCCTGTCCCAACACCTAGAGCTAGTCTCTCATTGGTTCCCCCTCTTCCCGTTCATCCTCAGGACAAATTGCAACCTGTACGGAACAGGAGGTTAAAGGTGCTGATTCTCCAAGGAGGGAGATGGCTAGTAAATCGGCTGGAATGGCGAACCCGAGCAAAGGAGATGAGAAATGAGGTGCGTTTTAGAAACCTTTCCCGATCACACGGTGTACCATCTTCTGGGTTTCTCATGCCTGTTTTCGACGTAGGAAGATGCCCTTGAACCTGGAGATTTGGGACCCATGGGATGGGTACCATGCAGTATTACTTGAAAGGGTCTGCGTTGGCTCACCCAACCTCACCGAACCTCTCAGCCCCAAGAGTGTCCACCCTTATGTCTCAATCAGCTGTGGGTCTAGATATGGTCAATCCAGGTTGCATCACAGCCCGTGAACGAATTTTGTAAGAATTTCTCTCGCTTTCACTGTCTTTGTTTCACGGGTTTTGAAAAGTAATTTATTTTTATAATGGGGTTTAGCTGCTTTTCACGGCTGTGTTTATGCCGCTTTACACCCCCTTGACTCACTTACAGAGAGATATCAATACATAGGTTTGAAGATTCTTACTAGTCAGATATATTCTTGTGCGGTGAATAGGGGGTGTTGAGTCCAGTTCACTGAAAAAGGAATAGGTCTTGTCTCTTACATATTGGGTTTATGGAACGGTATCGGAGCTAATTTGAAACCCTTGTTTTATGCATCACCCCACCTCACCTTTCCCGTTCAGCAGCCATAGTGTGTTTCCTAAACGTGTGACTCTGTTCTGTTTTGCAATTCAGTTCAAGTGTAGCGGTTTTTACATTCCCTCTAGAAGTGATATCTTATGATAAGTGTCTTTTTCTGTGTGACTTATTTCACTTAGAATCGTCGTACCTAAATCCACTCATCGTGCTGCTACTAGCCTTATGACGTTGATTTCATGGCTGAGTGATATTCCATTGTACATGAGGACCACAACTTCTTTATCCATTTTTCTCTTTCCTAGGATATTTAAGGTGTAATGAAGTGGGGGTTCTTGTCCACAGAGCAGCCCTAAACTTTGGGGTGCCTGTGTCTTGCTGATGTTTAGTTTTCCCAATTTATACGCCCATGAGTGGAAGTGCCCTATGCTCTCCAAGCTGTGTTTTTTAGATGTTTCAGAACACACCGTACACTTCTCCAGCGTGGCTGTTGGCAATTTACATCCCACCCATCAGCTTAGCAAGGCTCCCATTTCTCCATGGCCGGTCCTGCATTTCTGGTTTGGACACTTTTTTCCGCATGGCCCTTTTGCCCGCTGGGAAGCGAGACTTCTTTGGAGCGCTGATTGGCCTTTCCAGGTTGCTTGGTTGGCCAAAAAGGGCGTATGCGTTATTTCCTGAATATATTCAGGAAAAAACGAATACGCCCTTTTTGGCCAAGGGCATCATTGTCCACGTTTTGCCGCTTTTCATGTGCTTTCAAGGCGATTCGAATCTACCTCCTGAAATCTGTTTCCTGCAATTCTGCCTTGCTTTCAAAGCCTCTTCGTTGCCTTCCCTTAATATATTTGTGGACGAGAGGTATCATTTAAAACTCTGCAGGTTTGTGAATTGCAGTGCCCCTGAGCTCCATTTTTCAACTCGCTTTTTTGGGAGCTGACCGCAAAAGCGCAGGATTGCTTCAGGCCCTCTTCTGGTTCTGGGGGGCAGGCTGAGCTTGTGCTTAATTCTTCTTCCTGATGGGAAAATAGAGTGACCTGTGCCTGTCCCAACACCTAGAGCTAGTCTCTCATTGGTTCCCCCTCTTCCCCTTCATCCTCAGGACAAATTGCAACCTGTACGGAACAGGAGGTTAAAGGTGCTGATTCTCCAAGGAGAGAGATGGCTAGTAAATCGGCTGGAATGGCGAACCCGAGTAAAGGAGATGAGAAATGAGGTGCGTTTTAGAAAACCTTTCCCGATCACACGGTGTACCATCTTCTGGGTTTCTCATGCCTGTTTTCGACGTAGGAAGATGCCCTTGAACCTGGAGATTTGGGACCCATGGGATGGGTACCATGCAGTATTACTTGAAAGGGTCTGCGTTGGCTCACCCAACCTCACCAAACCTCTCAGCCCCAAGAGTGTCCACCCTTATGTCTCAATCAGCTGTGGGTCTAGATATGGTCAATCCAGGTTGCATCACAGCCCCTGAAGGAATTTTGTAAGAATTTCTCTCTCTTTCACTGTCTTTGTTTCACGGGTTTTGAAAAGTAATTTATTTTTATAATGGGGTTTAGCTGCTTTTCACGGCTGTGTTTATGCCGCTTTACACCCCCTTGACTCACTTACGGAGAGATATCAATACATAGGTTTGAAGATTCTTACTAGTCAGATATATTCTTGTGCGGTGAATAGGGGGTGTTGAGTCCAGTTCACTGAAAAAGGAATAGGTCTTGTCTCTTACATATTGGGTTTATGGAACGGTATCGGAGCTAATTTGAAACCCTTGTTTTATGCATCACCCCACCTCACCTTTCCCGTTCAGCAGCCATAGAGTGTTTCCTAGACGTGTGACTCTGTTCTGTTTTGCAATTCAGTTCAAGTGTAGCGGTTTTTACATTCCCTCTCTAAGTGGTATCTTATGATAAGTGTCTTTTTCTGTGTGACTTATTTCACTTAGAATCGTCGTACCTAAATCCACTCATCGTGCTGCTACTAGCCTTATGACGTTGATTTCATGGCTGAGTGATATTCCATTGTACATGAGGACCACAACTTCTTTATCCATTTTTCTCTTTCCTAGGATATTTAAGGTGTAATGAAGTGGGGGTTCTTGTCCACAGAGCAGCCCTAAACTTTGGGGTGCCTGTGTCTTGCTGATTTTTAGTTTTCCCAATTTATACGCCCATGAGTGGAAGTGCCCTATGCTCTCCAAGCTGTGTTTTTTAGATGTTTCAGAACACACCGTACACTTCTCCAGCGTGGCTGTTGGCAATTTACATCCCACCCATCAGCTTAGCAAGGCTCCCATTTCTCCATGGCCGGTCCTGCATTTCTGGTTTGGACACTTTTTTCCGCATGGCCCTTTTGCCCGCTGGGAAGCGAGACTTCTTTGGAGCGCTGATTGGCCTTTCCAGGTTGCTTGGTTGGCCAAAAAGGGCGTATGCGTTTTTTCCTGAATATATTCAGGAAAAAACGCATACGCCCTTTTTGGCCAAGGGCATCATTGTCCACGTTTTGCCGCTTTTCATGTGCTTTCAAGGCGATTCGAATCTACCTCCTGAAATCTGTTTCCTGCAATTCTGCCTTGCTTTCAAAGCCTCTTCGTTGCCTTCCCTTAGTATATTTGTGGACGAGAGGTATCATTTAAAACTGTGCAGGTTTGTGAATTGCAGTGCCCCTGAGCTCCATTTTTCAACTCGCTTTTTTGGGAGCTGGCCGCAAAAGCGCAGGATTGCTTCAGGCCCTCTTCTGGTTCTGGGGGGCAGGCTGAGCTTGTGCTTAATTCTTCTTCCTGATGGGAAAATAGAGTGACCTGTGCCTGTCCCAACACCTAGAGCTAGTCTCTCATTGGTTCCCCCTCTTCCCGTTCATCCTCAGGACAAATTGCAACCTGTACGGAACAGGAGGTTAAAGGTGCTGATTCTCCAAGGAGGGAGATGGCTAGTAAATCGGCTGGAATGGCGAACCCGAGCAAAGGAGATGAGAAATGAGGTGCGTTTTAGAAACCTTTCCCGATCACACGGTGTACCATCTTCTGGGTTTCTCATGCCTGTTTTCGACGTAGGAAGATGCCCTTGAACCTGGAGATTTGGGACCCATGGGATGGGTACCATGCAGTATTACTTGAAAGGGTCTGCGTTGGCTCACCCAACCTCACCGAACCTCTCAGCCCCAAGAGTGTCCACCCTTATGTCTCAATCAGCTGTGGGTCTAGATATGGTCAATCCAGGTTGCATCACAGCCCCTGAACGAATTTTGTAAGAATTTCTCTCTCTTTCACTGTCTTTGTTTCACGGGTTTTGAAAAGTAATTTATTTTTATAATGGGGTTTAGCTGCTTTTCACGGCTGTGTTTATGCCGCTTTACACCCCCTTGACTCACTTACAGAGAGATATCAATACATAGGTTTGAAGATTCTTACTAGTCAGATATATTCTTGTGCGGTGAATAGGGGGTGTTGAGTCCAGTTCACTGAAAAAGGAATAGGTCTTGTCTCTTACATATTGGGTTTATGGAACGGTATCGGAGCTAATTTGAAACCCTTGTTTTATGCATCACCCCACCTCACCTTTCCCGTTCAGCAGCCATAGTGTGTTTCCTAAACGTGTGACTCTGTTCTGTTTTGCAATTCAGTTCAAGTGTAGCGGTTTTTACATTCCCTCTCTAAGTGGTATCTTATGATAAGTGTCTTTTTCTGTGTGACTTATTTCACTTAGAATCGTCGTACCTAAATCCACTCATCGTGCTGCTACTAGCCTTATGACGTGGATTTCATGGCTGAGTGATATTCCATTGTACATGAGGACCACAGCTTCTTTATCCATTTTTCTCTTTCCTAGGATATTTAAGGTGTAATGAAGTGGGGGTTCTTGTCCACAGAGCAGCCCTAAACTTTGGGGTGCCTGTGTCTTGCTGATTTTTAGTTTTCCCAATTTATACGCCCATGAGTGGAAGTGCCCTATGCTCTCCAAGCTGTGTTTTTTAGATGTTTCAGAACACACCGTACACTTCTCCAGCGTGGCTGTTGGCAATTTACATCCCACCCATCAGCTTAGCAAGGCTCCCATTTCTCCATGGCCGGTCCTGCATTTCTGGTTTGGACACTTTTTTCCGCATGGCCCTTTTGCCCGCTGGGAAGCGAGACTTCTTTGGAGCGCTGATTGGCCTTTCCAGGTTGCTTGGTTGGCCAAAAAGGGCGTATGCGTTATTTCCTGAATATATTCAGGAAAAAACGCATACGCCCTTTTTGGCCAAGGGCATCATTGTCCACGTTTTGCCGCTTTTCATGTGCTTTCAAGGCGATTCGAATCTACCTCCTGAAATCTGTTTCCTGCAATTCTGCCTTGCTTTCAAAGCCTCTTCGTTGCCTTCCCTTAATATATTTGTGGACGAGAGGTATCATTTAAAACTCTGCAGGTTTGTGAATTGCAGTGCCCCTGAGCTCCATTTTTCAACTCGCTTTTTTGGGAGCTGACCGCAAAAGCGCAGGATTGCTTCAGGCCCTCTTCTGGTTCTGGGGGGCAGGCTGAGCTTGTGCTTAATTCTTCTTCCTGATGGGAAAATAGAGTGACCTGTGCCTGTCCCAACACCTAGAGCTAGTCTCTCATTGGTTCCCCCACTTCCCCTTCATCCTCAGGACAAATTGCAACCTGTACGGAACAGGAGGTTAAAGGTGCTGATTCTCCAAGGAGAGAGATGGCTAGTAAATCGGCTGGAATGGCGAACCCGAGTAAAGGAGATGAGAAATGAGGTGCGTTTTAGAAAACCTTTCCCGATCACACGGTGTACCATCTTCTGGGTTTCTCATGCCTGTTTTCGACGTAGGAAGATGCCCTTGAACCTGGAGATTTGGGACCCATGGGATGGGTACCATGCAGTATTACTTGAAAGGGTCTGCGTTGGCTCACCCAACCTCACCAAACCTCTCAGCCCCAAGAGTGTCCACCCTTATGTCTCAATCAGCTGTGGGTCTAGATATGGTCAATCCAGGTTGCATCACAGCCCCTGAAGGAATTTTGTAAGAATTTCTCTCTCTTTCACTGTCTTTGTTTCACGGGTTTTGAAAAGTAATTTATTTTTATAATGGGGTTTAGCTGCTTTTCACGGCTGTGTTTATGCCGCTTTACACCCCCTTGACTCACTTACGGAGAGATATCAATACATAGGTTTGAAGATTCTTACTAGTCAGATATATTCTTGTGCGGTGAATAGGGGGTGTTGAGTCCAGTTCACTGAAAAAGGAATAGGTCTTGTCTCTTACATATTGGGTTTATGGAACGGTATCGGAGCTAATTTGAAACCCTTGTTTTATGCATCACCCCACCTCACCTTTCCCGTTCAGCAGCCATAGAGTGTTTCCTAGACGTGTGACTCTGTTCTGTTTTGCAATTCAGTTCAAGTGTAGCGGTTTTTACATTCCCTCTCTAAGTGGTATCTTATGATAAGTGTCTTTTTCTGTGTGACTTATTTCACTTAGAATCGTCGTACCTAAATCCACTCATCGTGCTGCTACTAGCCTTATGACGTTGATTTCATGGCTGAGTGATATTCCATTGTACATGAGGACCACAACTTCTTTATCCATTTTTCTCTTTCCTAGGATATTTAAGGTGTAATGAAGTGGGGGTTCTTGTCCACAGAGCAGCCCTAAACTTTGGGGTGCCTGTGTCTTGCTGATTTTTAGTTTTCCCAATTTATACGCCCATGAGTGGAAGTGCCCTATGCTCTCCAAGCTGTGTTTTTTAGATGTTTCAGAACACACCGTACACTTCTCCAGCGTGGCTGTTGGCAATTTACATCCCACCCATCAGCTTAGCAAGGCTCCCATTTCTCCATGGCCGGTCCTGCATTTCTGGTTTGGACACTTTTTTCCGCATGGCCCTTTTGCCCGCTGGGAAGCGAGACTTCTTTGGAGCGCTGATTGGCCTTTCCAGGTTGCTTGGTTGGCCAAAAAGGGCGTATGCGTTTTTTCCTGAATATATTCAGGAAAAAACGCATACGCCCTTTTTGGCCAAGGGCATCATTGTCCACGTTTTGCCGCTTTTCATGTGCTTTCAAGGCGATTCGAATCTACCTCCTGAAATCTGTTTCCTGCAATTCTGCCTTGCTTTCAAAGCCTCTTCGTTGCCTTCCCTTAGTATATTTGTGGACGAGAGGTATCATTTAAAACTGTGCAGGTTTGTGAATTGCAGTGCCCCTGAGCTCCATTTTTCAACTCGCTTTTTTGGGAGCTGACCGCAAAAGCGCAGGATTGCTTCAGGCCCTCTTCTGGTTCTGGGGGGCAGGCTGAGCTTGTGCTTAATTCTTCTTCCTGATGGGAAAATAGAGTGACCTGTGCCTGTCCCAACACCTAGAGCTAGTCTCTCATTGGTTCCCCCTCTTCCCGTTCATCCTCAGGACAAATTGCAACCTGTACGGAACAGGAGGTTAAAGGTGCTGATTCTCCAAGGAGGGAGATGGCTAGTAAATCGGCTGGAATGGCGAACCCGAGCAAAGGAGATGAGAAATGAGGTGCGTTTTAGAAACCTTTCCCGATCACACGGTGTACCATCTTCTGGGTTTCTCATGCCTGTTTTCGACGTAGGAAGATGCCCTTGAACCTGGAGATTTGGGACCCATGGGATGGGTACCATGCAGTATTACTTGAAAGGGTCTGCGTTGGCTCACCCAACCTCACCGAACCTCTCAGCCCCAAGAGTGTCCACCCTTATGTCTCAATCAGCTGTGGGTCTAGATATGGTCAATCCAGGTTGCATCACAGCCCCTGAACGAATTTTGTAAGAATTTCTCTCTCTTTCACTGTCTTTGTTTCACGGGTTTTGAAAAGTAATTTATTTTTATAATGGGGTTTAGCTGCTTTTCACGGCTGTGTTTATGCCGCTTTACACCCCCTTGACTCACTTACAGAGAGATATCAATACATAGGTTTGAAGATTCTTACTAGTCAGATATATTCTTGTGCGGTGAATAGGGGGTGTTGAGTCCAGTTCACTGAAAAAGGAATAGGTCTTGTCTCTTACATATTGGGTTTATGGAACGGTATCGGAGCTAATTTGAAACCCTTGTTTTATGCATCACCCCACCTCACCTTTCCCGTTCAGCAGCCATAGTGTGTTTCCTAAACGTGTGACTCTGTTCTGTTTTGCAATTCAGTTCAAGTGTAGCGGTTTTTACATTCCCTCTAGAAGTGATATCTTATGATAAGTGTCTTTTTCTGTGTGACTTATTTCACTTAGAATCGTCGTACCTAAATCCACTCATCGTGCTGCTACTAGCCTTATGACGTTGATTTCATGGCTGAGTGATATTCCATTGTACATGAGGACCACAACTTCTTTATCCATTTTTCTCTTTCCTAGGATATTTAAGGTGTAATGAAGTGGGGGTTCTTGTCCACAGAGCAGCCCTAAACTTTGGGGTGCCTGTGTCTTGCTGATGTTTAGTTTTCCCAATTTATACGCCCATGAGTGGAAGTGCCCTATGCTCTCCAAGCTGTGTGTTTTAGATGTTTCAGGACACACCGTACACTTCTCCAGAGTGGCTGTTGGCAATTTACATCCCACCCATCAGCGTAGCAAGGCTCCCATTTCTCCATGGCCGGTCCTGCATTTCTGGTTTGGACACTTTTTTCCGCATGGCCCTTTTGCCCGCTGGGAAGCGAGACTTCTTTGGAGCGCTGATTGGCCTTTCCAGGTTGCTTGGTTGGCCAAAAAGGGCGTATGCGTTTTTTCCTGAATATATTCAGGAAAAAACGCATACGCCCTTTTTGGCCAAGGGCATCATTGTCCACGTTTTGCCGCTTTTCATGTGCTTTCAAGGCGATTCGAATCTACCTCCTGAAATCTGTTTCCTGCAATTCTGCCTTGCTTTCAAAGCCTCTTCGTTGCCTTCCCTTAATATATTTGTGGACGAGAGGTATCATTTAAAACTCTGCAGGTTTGTGAATTGCAGTGCCCCTGAGCTCCATTTTTCAACTCGCTTTTTTGGGAGCTGACCGCAAAAGCGCAGGATTGCTTCAGGCCCTCTTCTGGTTCTGGGGGGCAGGCTGAGCTTGTGCTTAATTCTTCTTCCTGATGGGAAAATAGAGTGACCTGTGCCTGTCCCAACACCTAGAGCTAGTCTCTCATTGGTTCCCCCTCTTCCCGTTCATCCTCAGGACAAATTGCAACCTGTACGGAACAGGAGGTTAAAGGTGCTGATTCTCCAAGGAGGGAGATGGCTAGTAAATCGGCTGGAATGGCGAACCCGAGCAAAGGAGATGAGAAATGAGGTGCGTTTTAGAAACCTTTCCCGATCACACGGTGTACCATCTTCTGGGTTTCTCATGCCTGTTTTCGACGTAGGAAGATGCCCTTGAACCTGGAGATTTGGGACCCATGGGATGGGTACCATGCAGTATTACTTGAAAGGGTCTGCGTTGGCTCACCCAACCTCACCGAACCTCTCAGCCCCAAGAGTGTCCACCCTTATGTCTCAATCAGCTGTGGGTCTAGATATGGTCAATCCAGGTTGCATCACAGCCCCTGAACGAATTTTGTAAGAATTTCTCTCTCTTTCACTGTCTTTGTTTCACGGGTTTTGAAAAGTAATTTATTTTTATAATGGGGTTTAGCTGCTTTTCTCGGCTGTGTTTATGCCGCTTTACACCCCCTTGACTCACTTACAGAGAGATATCAATACATAGGTTTGAAGATTCTTACTAGTCAGATATATTCTTGTGCGGTGAATAGGGGGTGTTGAGTCCAGTTCACTGAAAAAGGAGTAGGTCTTGTATATTACATATTGGGTTTATTGAACGGTATCTGAGCTAATTTGAAACCCTTGTTTTATGCATCACCCCAGCTCACCTTTCCCGTTCAGCAGCCATAGTGTGTTTCCTAAACGTGAGACTCTGTTCTGTTTTGCAATTCAGTTCAAGTGTAGCGGTTTTTACATTCCCTCTAGAAGTGATATCTTATGATAAGTGTCTTTTTCTGTGTGACTTATTTCACTTAGAATCGTCGGACCTAAATCCACTCATCGTGCTGCTACTAGCCTTATGACGTTGATTTCATGGCTGAGTGATATTCCGTTGTACATGAGGACCTCAACTTCTTTATCCATTTTTCTATTTCCTAGGATATTTAAGGTGTAATGAAGTGGGGGTTCTTGTCAACAGAGCAGCCCTAAACATTGGGGTGACTGTGTCTTGCTGATTTTTAGTTTCCCAATTTATACGCCCATGAGTGGAAGTGCCCTATGCTCTCCAAGCTGTGTTTTTTAGATGTTTCAGGACCCATCGTACACTTCTCCAGAGTGGCTGTTGGCAATTTACATCCCGCCCATCAGCGTAGCAAGGCTCCCATTTCTCCATGGCCGGTCCTGCATTTCTGGTTTGGACACTTTTTTCCGCATGGCCCTTTTGCCCGCTGGGAAGCGAGACTTCTTTGGAGCGCTGATTTGCCTTTCCAGGTTGCCTGGTTGGCCCACAAGGGCGTATGCGTGTTTTCCTGAATATATTCAGGAAAACACGCATATGCCCTTTTTGGCCAAGGGCATCATTGTCCACGTTTTGCCGCTTTTCATGTGCTTTCAAGGCGATTCGAAGCTACCTCCTGAAATCAGTTTCCTGCAATTCTGCCTTGCTTTCAAAGCCTCTTCGTTGCCTTCCCTCAATATATTTGTGGACGAGAGTTATCATTTATAACTCTGCAGGTTTGTGAATTGCAGTGCCCCTGAGCTCCATTTTTCCAGTCGGTTTTTTGGGAGCTGGCCGCAAAAGTGCAGGATGGCTTCAGGCCCTCTTCTGGTTCTGGGGGGCAGGCTGAGCTTGTGGTTAATTCTTCTTCCTGATGGGAAAATAGAGTGACCTGTGCTTGTCCCAACCCCTAGAGCTAGTCGCTCATTGGTTCCCCCTCTTCCCGTTCATCCTCAGGACAAATTGCAACCTGTACGGAACAGGAGGTTAAAGGTGCTGATTCTCCGAGGAGGGAGATGGCTAGTAAAGAGGCTGGAATGGCGAACCCGAGCACAGGAGATGAGAAATGAGGTGCGTTTTAGAAACCTTTCCCGATCACACGGTGTACCATCTTCTGAGCTTCTCTTGCATGTTTTCGATGTAGGAAGATGCCCTTGAACCTGGAGATTTGGGACCCATGGGATGGTACCATGCAGTATTATTTTAAAGGATCTGCGTTGGCTCACCCAACCTCATCAAACCTCTCAGCCCCAAGAGTGTCCACCCTATGTCTCAATCAGCTGTGGGTCTAGATATGGTCAATCCAGGTTGCATCACAGCCACAGAATGTATTTTGTAAGAATTTCTCTCTCTTTCACTGTCTTTGTTTCACGGGTTTTGAAAAGTAATTTATTTTTATAATGGGGTTTAGCTGCTTTTCTCGGCTGTGTTTATGCCGCTTTACACCCCCTTGACTCACTTACAGAGAGATATCAATACATAGGTTTGAAGATTCTTACTAGTCAGATATATTCTTGTGTGGTGAATAGGGGGTGTTGAGTCCAGTTCACTGAAAAAGGAATAGGTCTTGTCTCTTACATATTGGGTTTATGGAACGGTATCGGAGCTAATTTGAAACCCTTGTTTTATGCATCACCCCACCTCACCTTTCCCGTTCAGCAGCCATAGTGTGTTTCCTAAACGTTTGACTCTGTTCTGTTTTGCAATTCAGTTCAAGTGTAGCGGTTTTTACATTCCCTCTCTAAGTGATATCATATGATAAGTGTCTTTTTCTGTGTGACTTATTTCACTTAGAATCGTCGAACCTAAATCCACTGATCGTGCTGCTACTAGCCTTATGACGTTGATTTCATGGCTGAGTGGTATTCCATTGTACATGAGGACCACAACTTCTTTATCCATTTTTCTCTTTCCTAGGATATTTAAGGTGTAATGAAGTGGGGGTTCTTGTCCACAGAGCAGCCCTAAACTTTGGGGTGCCTGTGTCTTGCTGATTTTTAGTTTTCCCAATTTATACGGCCATGAGTGGAAGTGCCCTATGCTCTCCAAGCTGTGTTTTTTAGATGTTTCAGAACACACCGTACACTTCTCCAGAGTGGCTGTTGGCAATTTACATCCCACCCATCAGCGTAGCAAGGCTCGCATTTCTCCATGGCCGGTTCTGCATTTCTGGTTTGGACACTTTTTTCCGCATGGCCCTTTTGCCCGCTGGGAAGCGAGACTTCTTTGGAGCGCTGATTGGCCTTTCCAGGTTGCTTGGTTGGCCAAAAAGGGCGTATGCGTTTTTTCCTGAATATATTCAGGAAAAAACGCATACGCCCTTTTTGGCCAAGGGCATCATTGTCCACGTTTTGCCGCTTTTCATGTGCTTTCAAGGCGATTCGAATCTACCTCCTGAAATCTGTTTCCTGCAATTCTGCCTTGCTATCAAAGCCTCTTCGTTGCCTTCCCTTAATATATTTGTGGACGAGAGGTATCATTTAAAACTCTGCAGGTTTGTGAATTGCAGTGCCCCTGAGCTCCATTTTTCAACTCGCTTTTTTGGGAGCCGGCCGCAAAAGCGCAGGATTGCTTCAGGCCCTCTTCTGGTTCTGGGGGGCAGGCTGAGCTTGTGCTTAATTCTTCTTCCTGATGGGAAAATAGAGTGACCTGTGCCTGTCCCAACACCTAGAGCTAGTCTCTCATTGGTTCCCCCTCTTCCCGTTCATCCTCAGGACAAATTGCAACCTGTACGGAACAGGAGGTTAAAGGTGCTGATTCTCCAAGGAGGGAGATGGCTAGTAAATCGGCTGGAATGGCGAACCTGAGCAAAGGAGATGAGAAATGAGGTGCGTTTTAGAAACCTTTCCCGATCACACGGTGTACCATCTTCTGGGTTTCTCATGCCTGTTTTCGACGTAGGAAGATGCCCTTGAACCTGGAGATTTGGGACCCATGGGATGGGTACCATGCAGTATTACTTGAAAGGGTCTGCGTTGGCTCACCCAACCTCACCGAACCTCTCAGCCCCAAGAGTGTCCACCCTTATGTCTCAATCAGCTGTGGGTCTAGATATGGTCAATCCAGGTTGCATCACAGCCCCTGAACGAATTTTGTAAGAATTTCTCTCTCTTTCACTGTCTTTGTTTCACGGGTTTTGAAAAGTAATTTATTTTTATAATGGTGTTTAGCTGCTTTTCACGGCTGTGTTTATGCCGCTTTACACCCCCTTGACTCACTTACAGAGAGATATCAATACATAGGTTTGAAGATTCTTACTAGTCAGATATATTCTTGTGCGGTGAATAGGGGGTGTTGAGTCCAGTTCACTGAAAAAGGAATAGGTCTTGTCTCTTACATATTGGGATTATGGAACGGTATCGGAGCTAATTTGAAACCCTTGTTTTATGCATCACCCCACCTCACCTTTCCCGTTCAGCAGCCATAGTGTGTTTTCTAAACGTGTGACTCTGTTCTGTTTTGCAATTCAGTTCAAGTGTAGCGGTTTTTACATTCCCTCTCTAAGTGATATCTTATGATAAGTGTCTTTTTCTGTGTGACTTATTTCACTTAGAATCGTCGTACCTAAATCCACTCATCGTGCTGCTACTAGCCTTATGACGTTGATTTCATGGCTGAGTGATATTCCATTGTGCATGAGGACCACACCTTCTTTATCCATTTTTCTCTTTCCTAGGATATTTAAGGTGTAATGAAGTGGCGGTTCTTGTCAACAGAGCAGCCCTAAACTTTGGGGTGCCTGTGTCTTGCTGATTTTTAGTTTTCCCAATTTATACGCCCATGAGTGGAAGTGCCCTATGCTCTCCAAGCTGTGTTTTTAGATGTTTCAGAACACACCGTACACTTCTCCGGAGTGCCTGTTGGCAATTTACATCCCACCCATCAGCGTAGCAAGGCTCCCATTTCTCCATGGCCGGTCCTGCATTTCTGGTTTGGACACTTTTTTCCCCATGGCCCTTTTGCCCGCTGGGAAGCGAGACTTCTTTGGAGCGCTGATTGGCCTTTCCAGGTTGCTTTGTTGGCCAAAAAGGGCGTATGCGTTTTTTCCTGAATATATTCAGGAAAAAACGCATACGCCCTTTTTGGCCAAGGGCATCATTGTCCACGTTTTGCCGCTTTTCATGTGCTTTCAAGGCGATTCGAATCTACCTCCTGAAATCTGTTTCCTGCAATTCTGCCTTGCTTTCAAAGCCTCTTCGTTGCCTTCCCTTAATATATTTGTGGACGAGAGGTATCATTTAAAACTCTGCAGGTTTGTGAATTGCAGTGCCCCTGAGCTCCATTTTTCAACTCGCTTTTTTGGGAGCTGGCCGCAAAAGCGCAGGATTGCTTCAGGCCCTCTTCTGGTTCTGGGGGGCAGGCTGAACTTGTGCTTGATTCTTCTTCCTAATGGGAAAATAGAGTGACCTGTGCCTGTCCCAACACCTAGAGCTAGTCTCTCTTTAGTTCCCCCTCTTCCCGTTCATCCTCAGGACAAATTGCAACCTGTACGGAACAGGAGGTTAAAGGTGCTGATTCTCCAAGGAGGGAGATGGCTAGTAAATCGGCTGGAATGGCGAACCCGAGCAAAGGAGATGAGAAATGAGGTGCGTTTTAGAAACCTTTCCCGATCACACGGTGTACCATCTTCTGGGTTTCTCATGCCTGTTTTCGACGTAGGAAGATGCCCTTGAACCTGGAGATTTGGGACCCATGGGATGGGTACCATGCAGTATTACTTGAAAGGGTCTGCGTTGGCTCACCCAACCTCACCGAACCTCTCAGCCCCAAGAGTGTCCACCCTTATGTCTCATTCAGCTGTGGGTCTAGATATGGTCAATCCAGGTTGCATCACAGCCCCTGAACGAATTTTGTAAGAATTTCTCTCTCTTTCACTGTCTTTGTTTCACGGGTTTTGAAAAGTAATTTATTTTTATAATGGGGTTTAGCTGCTTTTCACGGCTGTGTTTATGCCGCTTTACACCCCCTTGACTCACTTACAGAGAGATATCAATACATAGGTTTGAAGATTCTTACTAGTCAGATATATTCTTGTGCGGTGACTAGGGGGTGTTGAGTCCAGTTCACTGAAAAAGCAATAGGTGTTGTTTCTTACATATTGGGTTTATGGAACGGTATCGGAGCTAATTTGAAACCCTTGTTTTATGCATCACCCCACCTCACCTTTCCCGTTCAGCAGCCATAGTGTGTTTCCTAAACGTGTGACTCTGTTTTGTTTTGCAATTCAGTTCAAGTGTAGCGGTTTTTACATTCCCTCTAGAAGTGATATCTTATGATAAGTGTCTTTTTCTGTGTGACTTATTTCACTTAGAATCGTCGTACCTAAATCCACTCATCGTGCTGCTACTAGCCTTATGACGTTGATTTCATGGCTGAGTGATATTCCATTGTACATGAGGACCCCAACTTCTTTATCCATTTTTCTCTTTCCTAGGATATTTAAGGTGTAATGAAGTGGGGGTTCTTGTCCACAGAGCAGCCCTAAACTTTGGGGTGCCTGTGTCTTGCTGATTTTTAGTTTTCTCAATTTATACGCCCATGAGTGGAAGTGCCCTATGCTCTCCAAGCTGTGTTTTTTAGATGTTTCAGAACACACCGTACACTTCTCCAGAGTGGCTGTTGGCAATTTACATCCCGCCCATCAGCGTAGCAAGGCTCCCATTTCTCCATGGCCGGTCTTGCATTTCTGGTTTGGACACATTTTTCCGCATGGCCCTTTTGCCCGCTGGGAAGCGAGACTTCTTTGGAGCGCTGATTAGCCTTTCCAGGTTGCTTGGTTGGCCAAAAAGGGCGTATGCGTTATTTCCTGAATATATTCAGGAAAAAACGCATACGCCCTTTTTGGCCAAGGGCATCATTGTCCACGTTTTGCCGCTTTTCATGTGCTTTCAAGGCGATTCGAATCTACCTCCTGAAATCTGTTTCCTGCAATTCTGCCTTGCTTTCAAAGCCTCTTCGTTGCCTTCCCTTAGTATATTTGTGGACGAGAGGTATCATTTAAAACTGTGCAGGTTTGTGAATTGCAGTGCCCCTGAGCTCCATTTTTCAACTCGCTTTTTTGGGAGCCGGCCGCAAAAGCGCAGGATTGCTTCAGGCCCTCTTCTGGTTCTGGGGGGCAGGCTGAGCTTGTGCTTAATTCTTCTTCCTGATGGGAAAATAGAGTGACCTGTGCCTGTCCCAACACCTAGAGCTAGTCTCTCATTGGTTCCCCCTCTTCCCGTTCATCCTCAGGACAAATTGCAACCTGTACGGAACAGGAGGTTAAAGGTGCTGATTCTCCAAGGAGGGAGATGGCTAGTAAATCGGCTGGAATGGCGAACCTGAGCAAAGGAGATGAGAAATGAGGTGCGTTTTAGAAACCTTTCCCGATCACACGGTGTACCATCTTCTGGGTTTCTCATGCCTGTTTTCGACGTAGGAAGATGCCCTTGAACCTGGAGATTTGGGACCCATGGGATGGGTACCATGCAGTATTACTTGAAAGGGTCTGCGTTGGCTCACCCAACCTCACCGAACCTCTCAGCCCCAAGAGTGTCCACCCTTATGTCTCAATCAGCTGTGGGTCTAGATATGGTCAATCCAGGTTGCATCACAGCCCCTGAACGAATTTTGTAAGAATTTCTCTCTCTTTCACTGTCTTTGTTTCACGGGTTTTGAAAAGTAATTTAGTTTTATAATGGGGTTTAGCTGCTTTTCACGGCTGTGTTTATGCCGCTTTACACCCCCTTGACTCACTTACAGAGAGATATCAATACATAGGTTTGAAGATTCTTACTAGTCAGATATATTCTTGTGCGGTGAATAGGGGGTGTTGAGTCCAGTTCACTGAAAAAGGAATAGGTCTTGTCTCTTCCATATTGGGTTTATGGAACGGTATCGGAGCTAATTTGAAACGCTTGTTTTATGCATCACCCCACCTCACCTTTCCCGTTCAGCAGCCATAGTGTGTTTCCTAAACGTGTGACTCTGTTCTGTTTTGCAATTCAGTTCAAGTGTAGCGGTTTTTACATTCCCTCTAGAAGTGATATCTTATGATAAGTGTCTTTTTCTGTGTGACTTATTTCACTTAGAATCGTCGTACCTAAATCCACTCATCGTGCTGCTACTAGCCTTATGACGTGGATTTCATGGCTGAGTGATATTCCATTGTACATGAGGACCACAACTTCTTTATCCATTTTTCTCTTTCCTAGGATATTTAAGGTGTAATGAAGTGGGGGTTCTTGTCCACAGAGCAGCCCTAAACTTTGGGGTGCCTGTGTCTTGCTGATTTTTAGTTTTCCCAATTTATACGCCCATGAGTGGAAGTGCCCTATGCTCTCCAAGCTGTGTTTTTTAGATGTTTCAGAACACACCGTACACTTCTCCAGAGTGGCTGTTGGCAATTTACATCCCACCCATCAGCTTAGCAAGGCTCCCATTTCTCCATGGCCGGTCCTGCATTTCTGGTTTGGACACTTTTTTCCGCATGGCCCTTTTGCCCGCTGGGAAGCGAGACTTCTTTGGAGCGCTGATTGGCCTTTCCAGGTTGCTTGGTTGGCCAAAAAGGGCGTATGCGTTTTTTCCTGAATATATTCAGGAAAAAACGCATACGCCCTTTTTGGCCAAGGGCATCATTGTCCACGTTTTGCCGCTTTTCATGTGCTTTCAAGGCGATTCGAATCTACCTCCTGAAATCTGTTTCCTGCAATTCTGCCTTGCTTTCAAAGCCTCTTCGTTGCCTTCCCTTAGTATATTTGTGGACGAGAGGTATCATTTAAAACTGTGCAGGTTTGTGAATTGCAGTGCCCCTGAGCTCCATTTTTCAACTCGCTTTTTTGGGAGCCGGCCGCAAAAGCGCAGGATTGCTTCAGGCCCTCTTCTGGTTCTGGGGGGCAGGCTGAGCTTGTGCTTAATTCTTCTTCCTGATGGGAAAATAGAGTGACCTGTGCCTGTCCCAACACCTAGAGCTAGTCTCTCATTGGTTCCCCCTCTTCCCGTTCATCCTCAGGACAAATTGCAACCTGTACGGAACAGGAGGTTAAAGGTGCTGATTCTCCAAGGAGGGAGATGGCTAGTAAATCGGCTGGAATGGCGAACCCGAGCAAAGGAGATGAGAAATGAGGTGCGTTTTAGAAACCTTTCCCGATCACACGGTGTACCATCTTCTGGGTTTCTCATGCCTGTTTTCGACGTAGGAAGATGCCCTTGAACCTGGAGATTTGGGACCCATGGGATGGGTACCATGCAGTATTACTTGAAAGGGTCTGCGTTGGCTCACCCAACCTCACCGAACCTCTCAGCCCCAAGAGTGTCCACCCTTATGTCTCAATCAGCTGTGGGTCTAGATATGGTCAATCCAGGTTGCATCACAGCCCCTGAGCGAATTTTGTAAGAATTTCTCTCTCTTTCACTGTCTTTGTTTCACGGGTTTTGAAAAGTAATTTATTTTTATATTGGGGTTTAGCTGCTTTTCACGGCTGTGTTTATGCCGCTTTACACCCCCTTGACTCACTTACAGAGAGATATCAATACATAGGTTTGAAGATTCTTACTAGTCAGATATATTCTTGTGCGGTGAATAGGGGGTGTTGAGTCCAGTTCACTGAAAAAGGAATAGGTCTTGTCTCTTACATATTGGGTTTATGGAACGGTATCGGAGCTAATTTGAAACCCTTGTTTTATGCATCACCCCACCTCACCTTTCCCGTTCAGCAGCCATAGTGTGTTTCCTAAACGTGGGACTCTGTTCTGTTTTGCAATTCAGTTCAAGTGTAGCGGTTTTTACATTCCCACTCTAAGTGATATCTTATGATAAGTGTCTTTTTCTGTGTGACTTATTTCACTTAGAATCGTCGTACCTAAATCCACTCATCGTGCTGCTACTAGCCTTATGACGTGGATTTCATGGCTGAGTGATATTCCATTGTACATGAGGACCAAAACTTCTTTATCCATTTTTCTCTTTCCTAGGATATTTAAGGTGTAATGAAGTGGGGGTTCTTGTCAACAGAGCAGCCCTAAACTTTGGGGTGCCTGTGTCTTGCTGATTTTTAGTTTTCCCAATTTATACGCCCATGAGTGGAAGTGCCCTATGCTCTCCAAGCTGTGTTTTTTAGATGTTTCAGAACACACCGTACACTTCTCCAGAGTGGCTGTTGGCAATTTACATCCCACCCATCAGCTTAGCAAGGCTCCCATTTCTCCATGGCCGGTCCTGCATTTCTGGTTTGGACACTTTTTTCCGCATGGCCCTTTTGCCCGCTGGGAAGCGAGACTTCTTTGGAGCGCTGATTGGCCTTTCCAGGTTGCTTGGTTGGCCAAAAAGGGCGTATGCGTTTTTTCCTGAATATATTCAGGAAAAAACGCATACGCCCTTTTTGGCCAAGGGCATCATTGTCCACGTTTTGCCGCTTTTCATGTGCTTTCAAGGCGATTCGAATCTACCTCCTGAAATCTGTTTCCTGCAATTCTGCCTTGCTTTCAAAGCCTCTTCGTTGCCTTCCCTTAGTATATTTGTGGACGAGAGGTATCATTTAAAACTGTGCAGGTTTGTGAATTGCAGTGCCCCTGAGCTCCATTTTTCAACTCGCTTTTTTGGGAGCCGGCCGCAAAAGCGCAGGATTGCTTCAGGCCCTCTTCTGGTTCTGGGGGGCAGGCTGAGCTTGTGCTTGATTCTTCTTCCTGATGGGAAAATAGAGTGACCTGTGCCTGTCCCAACACCTAGAGCTAGTCTCTCATTGGTTCCCCCTCTTCCCGTTCATCCTCAGGACAAATTGCAACCTGTACGGAACAGGAGGTTAAAGGTGCTGATTCTCCAAGGAGGGAGATGGCTAGTAAATCGGCTGGAATGGCGAACCCGAGCAAAGGAGATGAGAAATGAGGTGCGTTTTAGAAACCTTTCCCGATCACACGGTGTACCATCTTCTGGGTTTCTCATGCCTGTTTTCGACGTAGGAAGATGCCCTTGAACCTGGAGATTTGGGACCCATGGGATGGGTACCATGCAGTATTACTTGAAAGGGTCTGCGTTGGCTCACCCAACCTCACCGAACCTCTCAGCCCCAAGAGTGTCCACCCTTATGTCTCAATCAGCTGTGGGTCTAGATATGGTCAATCCAGGTTGCATCACAGCCCCTGAACGAATTTTGTAAGAATTTCTCTCTCTTTCACTGTCTTTGTTTCACGGGTTTTGAAAAGTAATTTAGTTTTATAATGGGGTTTAGCTGCTTTTCACGGCTGTGTTTATGCCGCTTTACACCCCCTTGACTCACTTACAGAGAGATATCAATACATAGGTTTGAAGATTCTTACTAGTCAGATATAATCTTGTGTGGTGAATAGGGGGTGTTGAGTCCAGTTCACTGAGCAAGGAGTAGTTCTTGTCTACTACATATTGGGTTTATGGAACGGTATCTGAGCTAATTTGAAACCCTTGTTTTATGCATCACCCCAGCTCACCTTTCCCGTTCAGCAGCCATAGTGTGTTTTCTAAACGTGTGACTCTGTTCTGTTTTGTAACTCAGTTCAAGTGTAGCGGTTTTTACATTCCCTCTATAAGGGACATCTTATGATAAGTGTCTTTTTCTGTGTGACTTATTTCACTTAGAATCGTCGGACCTAAATCCACTCATCGTGCTGCTACTAGCCTTATGACGTGGATTTCATGGCTGAGGGATATTCCATTGTACATGAGGACCACAACTTCTTTATCCACTTTTCTCTTTCCTAGGATATTTAAGGTGAAATGAAGTGGGGGTTTTTGTCAACAGAGCAGCCCTAAACTTTGGGGTGCCTGTGTCTTGCTGATTCTTAGTTTTCCCAATTTATACGCCCATGAGAGGAAGCGCCCTATGCTCTCCAAGCTGTGTTTTTTAGATGTTTCAGGACCCACCGTACACTTCTCCAGAGTGGCTGTTGGCAATTTAGATCCCGCCCATCAGCGTAGCAAGGCTCCCATTTCTCCATGGCCGGTCCTGCATTTCTGGTTTGGACACTTTTTTCCCCATGGCCCTTTTGCCCGCTGGGAAGCGAGACTTCTTTGGAGCGCTGATTTGCCTTTCCAGGTTGCCTGGTTGGCCCAAAAGGGCGTATGCGTGTTTTCCTGAATATATTCAGGAAAACACGCATATGCCCTTTTTGGCCAAGGGCATCATTGTCCACGTTTTGCCGCTTTTCATGTGCTTTCAAGGCGATTCGAAGCTACCTCCTGAAATCTGTTTCCTGCAATTCTGCCTTGCTTTCAAAGCCTCTTCGTTGCCTTCCCTCAATATATTTGTGGACGAGAGTTATCATTTATAACTCTGCAGGTTTGTGAATTGCAGTGCCCCTGAGCTCCATTTTTCCAGTCGGTTTTTTGGGAGCTGGCCGCAAAAGTGCAGGATGGCTTCAGGCCCTCTTCTGGTTCTGGGGGGCAGGCTGAGCTTGTGGTTAATTCTTCTTCCTGATGGGAAAATAGAGTGACCTGTGCTTGTCCCAACCCCTAGAGCTAGTCGCTCATTGGTTCCCCCTCTTCCCGTTCATCCTCAGGACAAATTGCAACCTGTACGGAACAGGAGGTTAAAGGTGCTGATTCTCCGAGGAGGGAGATGGCTAGTAAAGAGGCTGGAATGGCGAACCCGAGCACAGGAGATGAGAAATGAGGTGCGTTTTAGAAACCTTTCCCGATCACACGGTGTACCATCTTCTGAGCTTCTCTTGCATGTTTTCGATGTAGGAAGATGCCCTTGAACCTGGAGATTTGGGACCCATGGGATGGTACCATGCAGTATTATTTTAAAGGATCTGCGTTGGCTCACCCAACCTCATCAAACCTCTCAGCCCCAAGAGTGTCCACCCTATGTCTCAATCAGCTGTGGGTCTAGATATGGTCAATCCAGGTTGCATCACAGCCACAGAATGTATTTTGTAAGAATTTCTCTCTCTTTCACTGTCTTTGTTTCACGGGTTTTGAAAAGTAATTTATTTTTATAATGGGGTTTAGCTGCTTTTCTCGGCTGTGTTTATGCCGCTTTACACCCCCTTTACTCACTTACAGAGAGATATCAATACATAGGTTTGAAGATTCTTACTAGTCAGATATATTCTTGTGTGGTGAATAGGGGGTGTTGAGTCCAGTTCACTGAAAAAGGAATAGGTCTTGTCTCTTACATATTGGGTTTATGGAACGGTATCGGAGCTAATTTGAAACCCTTGTTTTATGCATCACCCCACCTCACCTTTCCCGTTCAGCAGCCATAGTGTGTTTCCTAAACGTTTGACTCTGTTCTGTTTTGCAATTCAGTTCAAGTGTAGCGGTTTTTACATTCCCTCTCTAAGTGATATCTTATGATAAGTGTCTTTTTCTGTGTGACTTATTTCACTTAGAATCGTCGAACCTAAATCCACTGATCGTGCTGCTACTAGCCTTATGACGTTGATTTCATGGCTGAGTGGTATTCCATTGTACATGAGGACCACAACTTCTTTATCCATTTTTCTCTTTCCTAGGATATTTAAGGTGTAATGAAGTGGGGGTTCTTGTCAACAGAGCAGCCCTAAACTTTGGGGTGCCTGTGTCTTGCTGATTTTTAGTTTTCCCAATTTATACGCCCATGAGTGGAAGTGCCCTATGCTCTCCAAGCTGTGTTTTTAGATGTTTCAGAACACACCGTACACTTCTCCGGAGTGCCTGTTGGCAATTTACATCCCACCCATCAGCGTAGCAATGCTCCCATTTCTCCATGGCCGGTCCTGCATTTCTGGTTTGGACACTTTTTTCCGCATGGCCCTTTTGCCCGCTGGGAAGCGAGACTTCTTTGGAGCGCTGATTGGCCTTTCCAGGTTGCTTGGTTGGCCAAAAAGGGCGTATGCGTTTTTTCCTGAATATATTCAGGAAAAAACGCATACGCCCTTTTTGGCCAAGGGCATCATTGTCCACGTTTTGCCGCTTTTCATGTGCTTTCAAGGCGATTCGAATCTACCTCCTGAAATCTGTTTCCTGCAATTCTGCCTTGCTATCAAAGCCTCTTCGTTGCCTTCCCTTAATATATTTGTGGACGAGAGGTATCATTTAAAACTCTGCAGGTTTGTGAATTGCAGTGCCCCTGAGCTCCATTTTTCAACTCGCTTTTTTGGGAGCCGGCCGCAAAAGCGCAGGATTGCTTCAGGCCCTCTTCTGGTTCTGGGGGGCAGGCTGAGCTTGTGCTTAATTCTTCTTCCTGATGGGAAAATAGAGTGACCTGTGCCTGTCCCAACACCTAGAGCTAGTCTCTCATTGGTTCCCCCTCTTCCCCTTCATCCTCAGGACAAATTGCAACCTGTATGGAACAGGAGGTTAAAGGTGCTGATTCTCCAAGGAGAGAGATGGCTAGTAAATCGGCTGGAATGGCGAACCCGAGTAAAGGAGATGAGAAATGAGGTGCGTTTTAGAAAACCTTTCCCGATCACACGGTGTACCATCTTCTGGGTTTCTCATGCCTGTTTTCGACGTAGGAAGATGCCCTTGAACCTGGAGATTTGGGACCCATGGGATGGGTACCATGCAGTATTACTTGAAAGGGTCTGCGTTGGCTCACCCAACCTCACCGAACCTCTCAGCCCCAAGAGTGTCCACCCTTATGTCTCAATCAGCTGTGGGTCTAGATATGGTCAATCCAGGTTGCATCACAGCCCGTGAACGAATTTTGTAAGAATTTCTCTCGCTTTCACTGTCTTTGTTTCACGGGTTTTGAAAAGTAATTTATTTTTATAATGGGGTTTAGCTGCTTTTCACGGCTGTGTTTATGCCGCTTTACACCCCCTTGACTCACTTACAGAGAGATATCAATACATAGGTTTGAAGATTCTTACTAGTCAGATATATTCTTGTGCGGTGAATAGGGGGTGTTGAGTCCAGTTCACTGAAAAAGGAATAGGTCTTGTCTCTTACATATTGGGATTATGGAACGGTATCGGAGCTAATTTGAAACCCTTGTTTTATGCATCACCCCACCTCACCTTTCCCGTTCAGCAGCCATAGTGTGTTTCCTAAACGTGTGACTCTGTTCTGTTTTGCAATTCAGTTCAAGTGTAGCGGTTTTTACATTCCCTCTCTAAGTGATATCTTATGATAAGTGTCTTTTTCTGTGTGACTTATTTCACTTAGAATCGTCGTACCTAAATCCACTCATCGTGCTGCTACTAGCCTTATGACGTTGATTTCATGGCTGAGTGATATTCCATTGTGCATGAGGACCACAACTTCTTTATCCATTTTTCTCTTTCCTAGGATATTTAAGGTGTAATGAAGTGGGGGTTCTTGTCAACAGAGCAGCCCTAAACTTTGGGGTGCCTGTGTCTTGCTGATTTTTAGTTTTCCCAATTTATACGCCCATGAGTGGAAGTGCCCTATGCTCTCCAAGCTGTGTTTTTAGATGTTTCAGAACACACCGTACACTTCTCCGGAGTGCCTGTTGGCAATTTACATCCCACCCATCAGCGTAGCAATGCTCCCATTTCTCCATGGCCGGTCCTGCATTTCTGGTTTGGACACTTTTTTCCGCATGGCCCTTTTGCCCGCTGGGAAGCGAGACTTCTTTGGAGCGCTGATTGGCCTTTCCAGGTTGCTTGGTTGGCCAAAAAGGGCGTATGCGTTTTTTCCTGAATATATTCAGGAAAAAACGCATACGCCCTTTTTGGCCAAGGGCATCATTGTCCACGTTTTGCCGCTTTTCATGTGCTTTCAAGGCGATTCGAATCTACCTCCTGAAATCTGTTTCCTGCAATTCTGCCTTGCTTTCAAAGCCTCTTCGTTGCCTTCCCTTAGTATAATTGTGGACGAGAGGTATCATTTAAAACTGTGCAGGTTTGTGAATTGCAGTGCCCCTGAGCTCCATTTTTCAACTCGCTTTTTTGGGAGCTGGCCGCAAAAGCGCAGGATTGCTTCAGGCCCTCTTCTGGTTCTGGGGGGCAGGCTGAGCTTGTGCTTGATTCTTCTTCCTGATGGGAAAATAGAGTGACCTGTGCCTGTCCCAACACCTAGAGCTAGTCTCTCATTGGTTCCCCCTCTTCCCGTTCATCCTCAGGACAAATTGCAACCTGTACGGAACAGGAGGTTAAAGGTGCTGATTCTCCAAGGAGGGAGATGGCTAGTAAATCGGCTGGAATGGCGAACCCGAGCAAAGGAGATGAGAAATGAGGTGCGTTTTAGAAACCTTTCCCGATCACACGGTGTACCATCTTCTGGGTTTCTCATGCCTGTTTTCGACGTAGGAAGATGCCCTTGAACCTGGAGATTTGGGACCCATGGGATGGGTACCATGCAGTATTACTTGAAAGGGTCTGCGTTGGCTCACCCAACCTCACCGAACCTCTCAGCCCCAAGAGTGTCCACCCTTATGTCTCAATCAGCTGTGGGTCTAGATATGGTCAATCCAGGTTGCATCACAGCCCGTGAACGAATTTTGTAAGAATTTCTCTCGCTTTCACTGTCTTTGTTTCACGGGTTTTGAAAAGTAATTTATTTTTATAATGGGGTTTAGCTGCTTTTCACGGCTGTGTTTATGCCGCTTTACACCCCCTTGACTCACTTACAGAGAGATATCAATACATAGGTTTGAAGATTCTTACTAGTCAGATACATTCTTGTGCGGTGAATAGGGGGTGTTGAGTCCAGTTCACTGAAAAAGGAATAGGTCTTGTCTCTTACATATTGGGATTATGGAACGGTATCGGAGCTAATTTGAAACCCTTGTTTTATGCATCACCCCACCTCACCTTTCCCGTTCAGCAGCCATAGTGTGTTTCCTAAACGTGTGACTCTGTTCTGTTTTGCAATTCAGTTCAAGTGTAGCGGTTTTTACATTCCCTCTCTAAGTGATATCTTATGATAAGTGTCTTTTTCTGTGTGACTTATTTCACTTAGAATCGTCGTACCTAAATCCACTCATCGTGCTGCTACTAGCCTTATGACGTTGATTTCATGGCTGAGTGATATTCCATTGTGCATGAGGACCACAACTTCTTTATCCATTTTTCTCTTTCCTAGGATATTTAAGGTGTAATGAAGTGGGGGTTCTTGTCAACAGAGCAGCCCTAAACTTTGGGGTGCCTGTGTCTTGCTGATTTTTAGTTTTCCCAATTTATACGCCCATGAGTGGAAGTGCCCTATGCTCTCCAAGCTGTGTTTTTAGATGTTTCAGAACACACCGTACACTTCTCCGGAGTGCCTGTTGGCAATTTACATCCCACCCATCAGCGTAGCAATGCTCCCATTTCTCCATGGCCGGTCCTGCATTTCTGGTTTGGACACTTTTTTCCGCATGGCCCTTTTGCCCGCTGGGAAGCGAGACTTCTTTGGAGCGCTGATTGGCCTTTCCAGGTTGCTTGGTTGGCCAAAAAGGGCGTATGCGTTTTTTCCTGAATATATTCAGGAAAAAACGCATACGCCCTTTTTGGCCAAGGGCATCATTGTCCACGTTTTGCCGCTTTTCATGTGCTTTCAAGGCGATTCGAATCTACCTCCTGAAATCTGTTTCCTGCAATTCTGCCTTGCTTTCAAAGCCTCTTCGTTGCCTTCCCTTAGTATAATTGTGGACGAGAGGTATCATTTAAAACTGTGCAGGTTTGTGAATTGCAGTGCCCCTGAGCTCCATTTTTCAACTCGCTTTTTTGGGAGCTGGCCGCAAAAGCGCAGGATTGCTTCAGGCCCTCTTCTGGTTCTGGGGGGCAGGCTGAGCTTGTGCTTGATTCTTCTTCCTGATGGGAAAATAGAGTTACCTGTGCCTGTCCCAACACCTAGAGCTAGTCTCTCATTGGTTCCCCCTCTTCCCGTTCATCATCAGGACAAATTGCAACCTGTACGGAACAGGAGGTTAAAGGTGCTGATTCTCCAAGGAGGGAGATGGCTAGTAAATCGGCTGGAATGGCGAACCCGAGCAAAGGAGATGAGAAATGAGGTGCGTTTTAGAAACCTTTCCCGATCACACGGTGTACCATCTTCTGGGTTTCTCATGCCTGTTTTCGACGTAGGAAGATGCCCTTGAACCTGGAGATTTGGGACCCATGGGATGGGTACCATGCAGTATTACTTGAAAGGGTCTGCGTTGGCTCACCCAACCTCACCGAACCTCTCAGCCCCAAGAGTGTCCACCCTTATGTCTCAATCAGCTGTGGGTCTAGATATGGTCAATCCAGGTTGCATCACAGCCCGTGAACGAATTTTGTAAGAATTTCTCTCGCTTTCACTGTCTTTGTTTCACGGGTTTTGAAAAGTAATTTATTTTTATAATGGGGTTTAGCTGCTTTTCACGGCTGTGTTTATGCCGCTTTACACCCCCTTGACTCACTTACAGAGAGATATCAATACATAGGTTTGAAGATTCTTACTAGTCAGATACATTCTTGTGCGGTGAATAGGGGGTGTTGAGTCCAGTTCACTGAAAAAGGAATAGGTCTTGTCTCTTACATATTGGGATTATGGAACGGTATCGGAGCTAATTTGAAACCCTTGTTTTATGCATCACCCCACCTCACCTTTCCCGTTCAGCAGCCATAGTGTGTTTCCTAAACGTGTGACTCTGTTCTGTTTTGCAATTCAGTTCAAGTGTAGCGGTTTTTACATTCCCTCTCTAAGTGATATCTTATGATAAGTGTCTTTTTCTGTGTGACTTATTTCACTTAGAATCGTCGTACCTAAATCCACTCATCGTGCTGCTACTAGCCTTATGACGTTGATTTCATGGCTGAGTGATATTCCATTGTGCATGAGGACCACAACTTCTTTATCCATTTTTCTCTTTCCTAGGATATTTAAGGTGTAATGAAGTGGGGGTTCTTGTCCACAGAGCAGCCCTAAACTTTGGGGTGCCTGTGTCTTGCTGATGTTTAGTTTTCCCAATTTATACGCCCATGAGTGGAAGTGCCCTATGCTCTCCAAGCTGTGTTTTTTAGATGTTTCAGGACACACCGTACACTTCTCCAGAGTGGCTGTTGGCAATTTACATCCCACCCATCAGCGTAGCAAGGCTCCCATTTCTCCATGGCCGGTCCTGCATTTCTGGTTTGGACACTTTTTTCCGCATGGCCCTTTTGCCCGCTGGGAAGCGAGACTGCTTTGGAGCGCTGATTGGCCTTTCCAGGTTGCTTGGTTGGCCAAAAAGGGCGTATGCGTTTTTTCCTGAATATATTCAGGAAAAAACGCATACGCCCTTTTTGGCCAAGGGCATCATTGTCCACGTTTTGCCGCTTTTCATGTGCTTTCAAGGCGATTCGAATCTACCTCCTGAAATCTGTTTCCTGCAATTCTGCCTTGCTTTCAAAGCCTCTTCGTTGCCTTCCCTTAATATATTTGTGGACGAGAGGTATCATTTAAAACTCTGCAGGTTTGTGAATTGCAGTGCCCCTGAGCTCCATTTTTCAACTCGCTTTTTTGGGAGCTGACCGCAAAAGCGCAGGATTGCTTCAGGCCCTCTTCTGGTTCTGGGGGGCAGGCTGAGCTTGTGCTTAATTCTTCTTCCTGATGGGAAAATAGAGTGACCTGTGCCTGTCCCAACACCTAGAGCTAGTCTCTCATTGGTTCCCCCTCTTCCCCTTCATCCTCAGGACAAATTGCAACCTGTACGGAACAGGAGGTTAAAGGTGCTGATTCTCCAAGGAGAGAGATGGCTAGTAAATCGGCTGGAATGGCGAACCCGAGTAAAGGAGATGAGAAATGAGGTGCGTTTTAGAAAACCTTTCCCGATCACACGGTGTACCATCTTCTGGGTTTCTCATGCCTGTTTTCGACGTAGGAAGATGCCCTTGAACCTGGAGATTTGGGACCCATGGGATGGGTACCATGCAGTATTACTTGAAAGGGTCTGCGTTGGCTCACCCAACCTCACCAAACCTCTCAGCCCCAAGAGTGTCCACCCTTATGTCTCAATCAGCTGTGGGTCTAGATATGGTCAATCCAGGTTGCATCACAGCCCCTGAACGAATTTTGTAAGAATTTCTCTCTCTTTCACTGTCTTTGTTTCACGGGTTTTGAAAAGTAATTTATTTTTATAATGGGGTTTAGCTGCTTTTCACGGCTGTGTTTATGCCGCTTTACACCCCCTTGACTCACTTACGGAGAGATATCAATACATAGGTTTGAAGATTCTTACTAGTCAGATATATTCTTGTGCGGTGAATAGGGGGTGTTGAGTCCAGTTCACTGAAAAAGGAATAGGTCTTGTCTCTTACATATTGGGTTTATGGAACGGTATCGGAGCTAATTTGAAACCCTTGTTTTATGCATCACCCCACCTCACCTTTCCCGTTCAGCAGCCATAGTGTGTTTCCTAAACGTGTGACTCTGTTCTGTTTTGCAATTCAGTTCAAGTGTAGCGGTTTTTACATTCCCTCTCTAAGTGGTATCTTATGATAAGTGTCTTTTTCTGTGTGACTTATTTCACTTAGAATCGTCGTACCTAAATCCACTCATCGTGCTGCTACTAGCCTTATGACGTTGATTTCATGGCTGAGTGATATTCCATTGTACATGAGGACCACAACTTCTTTATCCATTTTTCTCTTTCCTAGGATATTTAAGGTGTAATGAAGTGGGGGTTCTTGTCCACAGAGCAGCCCTAAACTTTGGGGTGCCTGTGTCTTGCTGATTTTTAGTTTTCCCAATTTATACGCCCATGAGTGGAAGTGCCCTATGCTCTCCAAGCTGTGTTTTTTAGATGTTTCAGAACACACCGTACACTTCTCCAGCGTGGCTGTTGGCAATTTACATCCCACCCATCAGCTTAGCAAGGCTCCCATTTCTCCATGGCCGGTCCTGCATTTCTGGTTTGGACACTTTTTTCCGCATGGCCCTTTTGCCCGCTGGGAAGCGAGACTTCTTTGGAGCGCTGATTGGCCTTTCCAGGTTGCTTGGTTGGCCAAAAAGGGCGTATGCGTTTTTTCCTGAATATATTCAGGAAAAAACGCATACGCCCTTTTTGGCCAAGGGCATCATTGTCCACGTTTTGCCGCTTTTCATGTGCTTTCAAGGCGATTCGAATCTACCTCCTGAAATCTGTTTCCTGCAATTCTGCCTTGCTTTCAAAGCCTCTTCGTTGCCTTCCCTTAGTATATTTGTGGACGAGAGGTATCATTTAAAACTGTGCAGGTTTGTGAATTGCAGTGCCCCTGAGCTCCATTTTTCAACTCGCTTTTTTGGGAGCTGGCCGCAAAAGCGCAGGATTGCTTCAGGCCCTCTTCTGGTTCTGGGGGGCAGGCTGAGCTTGTGCTTAATTCTTCTTCCTGATGGGAAAATAGAGTGACCTGTGCCTGTCCCAACACCTAGAGCTAGTCTCTCATTGGTTCCCCCTCTTCCCGTTCATCCTCAGGACAAATTGCAACCTGTACGGAACAGGAGGTTAAAGGTGCTGATTCTCCAAGGAGGGAGATGGCTAGTAAATCGGCTGGAATGGCGAACCCGAGCAAAGGAGATGAGAAATGAGGTGCGTTTTAGAAACCTTTCCCGATCACACGGTGTACCATCTTCTGGGTTTCTCATGCCTGTTTTCGACGTAGGAAGATGCCCTTGAACCTGGAGATTTGGGACCCATGGGATGGGTACCATGCAGTATTACTTGAAAGGGTCTGCGTTGGCTCACCCAACCTAACCGAACCTCTCAGCCCCAAGAGTGTCCACCCTTATGTCTCAATCAGCTGTGGGTCTAGATATGGTCAATCCAGGTTGCATCACAGCCCCTGAACGAATTTTGTAAGAATTTCTCTCTCTTTCACTGTCTTTGTTTCACGGGTTTTGAAAAGTAATTTATTTTTATAATGGGGTTTAGCTGCTTTTCACGGCTGTGTTTATGCCGCTTTACACCCCCTTGACTCACTTACAGAGAGATATCAATACATAGGTTTGAAGATTCTTACTAGTCAGATATATTCTTGTGCGGTGAATAGGGGGTGTTGAGTCCAGTTCACTGAAAAAGGAATAGGTCTTGTCTCTTACATATTGGGTTTATGGAACGGTATCGGAGCTAATTTGAAACCCTTGTTTTATGCATCACCCCACCTCACCTTTCCCGTTCAGCAGCCATAGTGTGTTTCCTAAACGTGTGACTCTGTTCTGTTTTGCAATTCAGTTCAAGTGTAGCGGTTTTTACATTCCCTCTAGAAGTGATATCTTATGATAAGTGTCTTTTTCTGTGTGACTTATTTCACTTAGAATCGTCGTACCTAAATCCACTCATCGTGCTGCTACTAGCCTTATGACGTTGATTTCATGGCTGAGTGATATTCCATTGTACATGAGGACCACAACTTCTTTATCCATTTTTCTCTTTCCTAGGATATTTAAGGTGTAATGAAGTGGGGGTTCTTGTCCACAGAGCAGCCCTAAACTTTGGGGTGCCTGTGTCTTGCTGATGTTTAGTTTTCCCAATTTATACGCCCATGAGTGGAAGTGCCCTATGCTCTCCAAGCTGTGTGTTTTAGATGTTTCAGGACACACCGTACACTTCTCCAGAGTGGCTGTTGGCAATTTACATCCCACCCATCAGCGTACCAAGGCTCCCATTTCTCCATGGCCGGTCCTGCATTTCTGGTTTGGACACTTTTTTCCGCATGGCCCTTTTGCCCGCTGGGAAGCGAGACTTCTTTGGAGCGCTGATTGGCCTTTCCAGGTTGCTTGGTTGGCCAAAAAGGGCGTATGCGTTATTTCCTGAATATATTCAGGAAAAAACGCATACGCCCTTTTTGGCCAAGGGCATCATTGTCCACGTTTTGCCGCTTTTCATGTGCTTTCAAGGCGATTCGAATCTACCTCCTGAAATCTGTTTCCTGAAATTCTGCCTTGCTTTCAAAGCCTCTTCGTTGCCTTCCCTTAATATATTTGTGGACGAGAGGTATCATTTAAAACTGTGCAGGTTTGTGAATTGCAGTGCCCCTGAGCTCCATTTTTCAACTCGCTTTTTTGGGAGCTGGCCGCAAAAGCGCAGGATTGCTTCAGGCCCTCTTCTGGTTCTGGGGGGCAGGCTGAGCTTGTGCTTGATTCTTCTTCCTGATGGGAAAATAGAGTGACCTGTGCCTGTCCCAACACCTAGAGCTAGTCTCTCATTGGTTCCCCCTCTTCCCGTTCATCCTCAGGACAAATTGCAACCTGTACGGAACAGGAGGTTAAAGGTGCTGATTCTCCAAGGAGGGAGATGGCTAGTAAATCGGCTGGAATGGCAAACCCGAGCAAAGGAGATGAGAAATGAGGTGCGTTTTAGAAACCTTTCCCGATCACACGGTGTACCATCTTCTGGGTTTCTCATGCCTGTTTTCGACGTAGGAAGATGCCCTTGAACCTGGAGATTTGGGACCCATGGGATGGGTACCATGCAGTATTACTTGAAAGGGTCTGCGTTGGCTCACCCAACCTCACCGAACCTCTCAGCCCCAAGAGTGTCCACCCTTATGTCTCAATCAGCTGTGGGTCTAGATATGGTCAATCCAGGTTGCATCACAGCCCGTGAACGAATTTTGTAAGAATTTCTCTCGCTTTCACTGTCTTTGTTTCACGGGTTTTGAAAAGTAATTTATTTTTATAATGGGGTTTAGCTGCTTTTCACGGCTGTGTTTATGCCGCTTTACACCCCCTTGACTCACTTACAGAGAGATATCAATACATAGGTTTGAAGATTCTTACTAGTCAGATACATTCTTGTGCGGTGAATAGGGGGTGTTGAGTCCAGTTCACTGAAAAAGGAATAGGTCTTGTCTCTTACATATTGGGATTATGGAACGGTATCGGAGCTAATTTGAAACCCTTGTTTTATGCATCACCCCACCTCACCTTTCCCGTTCAGCAGCCATAGTGTGTTTCCTAAACGTGTGACTCTGTTCTGTTTTGCAATTCAGTTCAAGTGTAGCGGTTTTTACATTCCCTCTCTAAGTGATATCTTATGATAAGTGTCTTTTTCTGTGTGACTTATTTCACTTAGAATCGTCGTACCTAAATCCACTCATCGTGCTGCTACTAGCCTTATGACGTTGATTTCATGGCTGAGTGATATTCCATTGTGCATGAGGACCACAACTTCTTTATCCATTTTTCTCTTTCCTAGGATATTTAAGGTGTAATGAAGTGGGGGTTCTTGTCAACAGAGCAGCCCTAAACTTTGGGGTGCCTGTGTCTTGCTGATTTTTAGTTTTCCCAATTTATACGCCCATGAGTGGAAGTGCCCTATGCTCTCCAAGCTGTGTTTTTAGATGTTTCAGAACACACCGTACACTTCTCCGGAGTGCCTGTTGGCAATTTACATCCCACCCATCAGCGTAGCAATGCTCCCATTTCTCCATGGCCGGTCCTGCATTTCTGGTTTGGACACTTTTTTCCGCATGGCCCTTTTGCCCGCTGGGAAGCGAGACTTCTTTGGAGCGCTGATTGGCCTTTCCAGGTTGCTTGGTTGGCCAAAAAGGGCGTATGCGTTTTTTCCTGAATATATTCAGGAAAAAACGCATACGCCCTTTTTGGCCAAGGGCATCATTGTCCACGTTTTGCCGCTTTTCATGTGCTTTCAAGGCGATTCGAATCTACCTCCTGAAATCTGTTTCCTGCAATTCTGCCTTGCTTTCAAAGCCTCTTCGTTGCCTTCCCTTAGTATAATTGTGGACGAGAGGTATCATTTAAAACTGTGCAGGTTTGTGAATTGCAGTGCCCCTGAGCTCCATTTTTCAACTCGCTTTTTTGGGAGCTGGCCGCAAAAGCGCAGGATTGCTTCAGGCCCTCTTCTGGTTCTGGGGGGCAGGCTGAGCTTGTGCTTGATTCTTCTTCCTGATGGGAAAATAGAGTGACCTGTGCCTGTCCCAACACCTAGAGCTAGTCTCTCATTGGTTCCCCCTCTTCCCGTTCATCCTCAGGACAAATTGCAACCTGTACGGAACAGGAGGTTAAAGGTGCTGATTCTCCAAGGAGGGAGATGGCTAGTAAATCGGCTGGAATGGCGAACCCGAGCAAAGGAGATGAGAAATGAGGTGCGTTTTAGAAACCTTTCCCGATCACACGGTGTACCATCTTCTGGGTTTCTCATGCCTGTTTTCGACGTAGGAAGATGCCCTTGAACCTGGAGATTTGGGACCCATGGGATGGGTACCATGCAGTATTACTTGAAAGGGTCTGCGTTGGCTCACCCAACCTCACCGAACCTCTCAGCCCCAAGAGTGTCCACCCTTATGTCTCAATCAGCTGTGGGTCTAGATATGGTCAATCCAGGTTGCATCACAGCCCGTGAACGAATTTTGTAAGAATTTCTCTCGCTTTCACTGTCTTTGTTTCACGGGTTTTGAAAAGTAATTTATTTTTATAATGGGGTTTAGCTGCTTTTCACGGCTGTGTTTATGCCGCTTTACACCCCCTTGACTCACTTACAGAGAGATATCAATACATAGGTTTGAAGATTCTTACTAGTCAGATACATTCTTGTGCGGTGAATAGGGGGTGTTGAGTCCAGTTCACTGAAAAAGGAATAGGTCTTGTCTCTTACATATTGGGATTATGGAACGGTATCGGAGCTAATTTGAAACCCTTGTTTTATGCATCACCCCACCTCACCTTTCCCGTTCAGCAGCCATAGTGTGTTTCCTAAACGTGTGACTCTGTTCTGTTTTGCAATTCAGTTCAAGTGTAGCGGTTTTTACATTCCCTCTCTAAGTGATATCTTATGATAAGTGTCTTTTTCTGTGTGACTTATTTCACTTAGAATCGTCGTACCTAAATCCACTCATCGTGCTGCTACTAGCCTTATGACGTTGATTTCATGGCTGAGTGATATTCCATTGTGCATGAGGACCACAACTTCTTTATCCATTTTTCTCTTTCCTAGGATATTTAAGGTGTAATGAAGTGGGGGTTCTTGTCAACAGAGCAGCCCTAAACTTTGGGGTGCCTGTGTCTTGCTGATTTTTAGTTTTCCCAATTTATACGCCCATGAGTGGAAGTGCCCTATGCTCTCCAAGCTGTGTTTTTAGATGTTTCAGAACACACCGTACACTTCTCCGGAGTGCCTGTTGGCAATTTACATCCCACCCATCAGCGTAGCAATGCTCCCATTTCTCCATGGCCGGTCCTGCATTTCTGGTTTGGACACTTTTTTCCGCATGGCCCTTTTGCCCGCTGGGAAGCGAGACTTCTTTGGAGCGCTGATTGGCCTTTCCAGGTTGCTTGGTTGGCCAAAAAGGGCGTATGCGTTTTTTCCTGAATATATTCAGGAAAAAACGCATACGCCCTTTTTGGCCAAGGGCATCATTGTCCACGTTTTGCCGCTTTTCATGTGCTTTCAAGGCGATTCGAATCTACCTCCTGAAATCTGTTTCCTGCAATTCTGCCTTGCTTTCAAAGCCTCTTCGTTGCCTTCCCTTAGTATAATTGTGGACGAGAGGTATCATTTAAAACTGTGCAGGTTTGTGAATTGCAGTGCCCCTGAGCTCCATTTTTCAACTCGCTTTTTTGGGAGCTGGCCGCAAAAGCGCAGGATTGCTTCAGGCCCTCTTCTGGTTCTGGGGGGCAGGCTGAGCTTGTGCTTGATTCTTCTTCCTGATGGGAAAATAGAGTGACCTGTGCCTGTCCCAACACCTAGAGCTAGTCTCTCATTGGTTCCCCCTCTTCCCGTTCATCCTCAGGACAAATTGCAACCTGTACGGAACAGGAGGTTAAAGGTGCTGATTCTCCAAGGAGGGAGATGGCTAGTAAATCGGCTGGAATGGCGAACCCGAGCAAAGGAGATGAGAAATGAGGTGCGTTTTAGAAACCTTTCCCGATCACACGGTGTACCATCTTCTGGGTTTCTCATGCCTGTTTTCGACGTAGGAAGATGCCCTTGAACCTGGAGATTTGGGACCCATGGGATGGGTACCATGCAGTATTACTTGAAAGGGTCTGCGTTGGCTCACCCAACCTCACCGAACCTCTCAGTCCCAAGAGTGTCCACCCTTATGTCTCAATCAGCTGTGGGTCTAGATATGGTCAATCCAGGTTGCATCACAGCCCGTGAACGAATTTTGTAAGAATTTCTCTCGCTTTCACTGTCTTTGTTTCACGGGTTTTGAAAAGTAATTTATTTTTATAATGGGGTTTAGCTGCTTTTCACGGCTGTGTTTATGCCGCTTTACACCCCCTTGACTCACTTACAGAGAGATATCAATACATAGGTTTGAAGATTCTTACTAGTCAGATATATTCTTGTGCGGTGAATAGGGGGTGTTGAGTCCAGTTCACTGAAAAAGGAATAGGTCTTGTCTCTTACATATTGGGTTTATGGAACGGTATCGGAGCTAATTTGAAACCCTTGTTTTATGCATCACCCCACCTCACCTTTCCCGTTCAGCAGCCATAGTGTGTTTCCTAAACGTGTGACTCTGTTCTGTTTTGCAATTCAGTTCAAGTGTAGCGGTTTTTACATTCCCTCTAGAAGTGATATCTTATGATAAGTGTCTTTTTCTGTGTGACTTATTTCACTTAGAATCGTCGTACCTAAATCCACTCATCGTGCTGCTACTAGCCTTATGACGTTGATTTCATGGCTGAGTGATATTCCATTGTACATGAGGACCACAACTTCTTTATCCATTTTTCTCTTTCCTAGGATATTTAAGGTGTAATGAAGTGGGGGTTCTTGTCCACAGAGCAGCCCTAAATTTTGGGGTGCCTGTGTCTTGCTGATGTTTAGTTTTCCCAATTTATACGCCCATGAGTGGAAGTGCCCTATGCTCTCCAAGCTGTGTGTTTTAGATGTTTCAGGACACACCGTACACTTCTCCAGAGTGGCTGTTGGCAATTTACATCCCACCCATCAGCGTAGCAAGGCTCCCATTTCTCCATGGCCGGTCCTGCATTTCTGGTTTGGACACTTTTTTCCGCGTGGCCCTTTTGCCCGCTGGGAAGCGAGACTTCTTTGGAGCGCTGATTGGCCTTTCCAGGTTGCTTGGTTGGCCAAAAAGGGCGTATGCGTTATTTCCTGAATATATTCAGGAAAAAACGCATACGCCCTTTTTGGCCAAGGGCATCATTGTCCACGTTTTGCCGCTTTTCATGTGCTTTCAAGGCGATTCGAATCTACCTCCTGAAATCTGTTTCCTGCAATTCTGCCTTGCTTTCAAAGCCTCTTCGTTGCCTTCCCTTAATATATTTGTGGACGAGAGGTATCATTTAAAACTCTGCAGGTTTGTGAATTGCAGTGCCCCTGAGCTCCATTTTTCAACTCGCTTTTTTGGGAGCTGACCGCAAAAGCGCAGGATTGCTTCAGGCCCTCTTCTGGTTCTGGGGGGCAGGCTGAGCTTGTGCTTAATTCTTCTTCCTGATGGGAAAATAGAGTGACCTGTGCCTGTCCCAACACCTAGAGCTAGTCTCTCATTGGTTCCCCCTCTTCCCCTTCATCCTCAGGACAAATTGCAACCTGTACGGAACAGGAGGTTAAAGGTGCTGATTCTCCAAGGAGAGAGATGGCTAGTAAATCGGCTGGAATGGCGAACCCGAGTAAAGGAGATGAGAAATGAGGTGCGTTTTAGAAAACCTTTCCCGATCACACGGTGTACCATCTTCTGGGTTTCTCATGCCTGTTTTCGACGTAGGAAGATGCCCTTGAACCTGGAGATTTGGGACCCATGGGATGGGTACCATGCAGTATTACTTGAAAGGGTCTGCGTTGGTTCACCCAACCTCACCAAACCTCTCAGCCCCAAGAGTGTCCACCCTTATGTCTCAATCAGCTGTGGGTCTAGATATGGTCAATCCAGGTTGCATCACAGCCCCTGAACGAATTTTGTAAGAATTTCTCTCTCTTTCACTGTCTTTGTTTCACGGGTTTTGAAAAGTAATTTATTTTTATAATGGGGTTTAGCTGCTTTTCACGGCTGTGTTTATGCCGCTTTACACCCCCTTGACTCACTTACGGAGAGATATCAATACATAGGTTTGAAGATTCTTACTAGTCAGATATATTCTTGTGCGGTGAATAGGGGGTGTTGAGTCCAGTTCACTGAAAAAGGAATAGGTCTTGTCTCTTACATATTGGGTTTATGGAACGGTATCGGAGCTAATTTGAAACCCTTGTTTTATGCATCACCCCACCTCACCTTTCCCGTTCAGCAGCCATAGTGTGTTTCCTAAACGTGTGACTCTGTTCTGTTTTGCAATTCAGTTCAAGTGTAGCGGTTTTTACATTCCCTCTCTAAGTGGTATCTTATGATAAGTGTCTTTTTCTGTGTGACTTATTTCACTTAGAATCGTCGTACCTAAATCCACTCATCGTGCTGCTACTAGCCTTATGACGTTGATTTCATGGCTGAGTGATATTCCATTGTACATGAGGACCACAACTTCTTTATCCATTTTTCTCTTTCCTAGGATATTTAAGGTGTAATGAAGTGGGGGTTCTTGTCCACAGAGCAGCCCTAAACTTTGGGGTGCCTGTGTCTTGCTGATTTTTAGTTTTCCCAATTTATACGCCCATGAGTGGAAGTGCCCTATGCTCTCCAAGCTGTGTTTTTTAGATGTTTCAGAACACACCGTACACTTCTCCAGCGTGGCTGTTGGCAATTTACATCCCACCCATCAGCTTAGCAAGGCTCCCATTTCTCCATGGCCGGTCCTGCATTTCTGGTTTGGACACTTTTTTCCGCATGGCCCTTTTGCCCGCTGGGAAGCGAGACTTCTTTGGAGCGCTGATTTGCCTTTCCAGGTTGCTTGGTTGGCCAAAAAGGGCGTATGCGTTTTTTCCTGAATATATTCAGGAAAAAACGCATACGCCCTTTTTGGCCAAGGGCATCATTGTCCACGTTTTGCCGCTTTTCATGTGCTTTCAAGGCGATTCGAATCTACCTACTGAAATCTGTTTCCTGCAATTCTGCCTTGCTTTCAAAGCCTCTTCGTTGCCTTCCCTTAGTATATTTGTGGACGAGAGGTATCATTTAAAACTGTGCAGGTTTGTGAATTGCAGTGCCCCTGAGCTCCATTTTTCAACTCGCTTTTTTGGGAGCTGGCCGCAAAAGCGCAGGATTGCTTCAGGCCCTCTTCTGGTTCTGGGGGGCAGGCTGAGCTTGTGCTTAATTCTTCTTCCTGATGGGAAAATAGAGTGACCTGTGCCTGTCCCAACACCTAGAGCTAGTCTCTCATTGGTTCCCCCTCTTCCCGTTCATCCTCAGGACAAATTGCAACCTGTACGGAACAGGAGGTTAAAGGTGCTGATTCTCCAAGGAGGGAGATGGCTAGTAAATCGGCTGGAATGGCGAACCCGAGCAAAGGAGATGAGAAATGAGGTGCGTTTTAGAAACCTTTCCCGATCACACGGTGTACCATCTTCTGGGTTTCTCATGCCTGTTTTCGACGTAGGAAGATGCCCTTGAACCTGGAGATTTGGGACCCATGGGATGGGTACCATGCAGTATTACTTGAAAGGGTCTGCGTTGGCTCACCCAACCTAACCGAACCTCTCAGCCCCAAGAGTGTCCACCCTTATGTCTCAATCAGCTGTGGGTCTAGATATGGTCAATCCAGGTTGCATCACAGCCCCTGAACGAATTTTGTAAGAATTTCTCTCTCTTTCACTGTCTTTGTTTCACGGGTTTTGAAAAGTAATTTATTTTTATAATGGGGTTTAGCTGCTTTTCACGGCTGTGTTTATGCCGCTTTACACCCCCTTGACTCACTTACAGAGAGATATCAATACATAGGTTTGAAGATTCTTACTAGTCAGATATATTCTTGTGCGGTGAATAGGGGGTGTTGAGTCCAGTTCACTGAAAAAGGAATAGGTCTTGTCTCTTACATATTGGGTTTATGGAACGGTATCGGAGCTAATTTGAAACCCTTGTTTTATGCATCACCCCACCTCACCTTTCCCGTTCAGCAGCCATAGTGTGTTTCCTAAACGTGTGACTCTGTTCTGTTTTGCAATTCAGTTCAAGTGTAGTGGTTTTTACATTCCCTCTAGAAGTGATATCTTATGATAAGTGTCTTTTTCTGTGTGACTTATTTCACTTAGAATCGTCGTACCTAAATCCACTCATCGTGCTGCTACTAGCCTTATGACGTTGATTTCATGGCTGAGTGATATTCCATTGTACATGAGGACCACAACTTCTTTATCCATTTTTCTCTTTCCTAGGATATTTAAGGTGTAATGAAGTGGGGGTTCTTGTCCACAGAGCAGCCCTAAACTTTGGGGTGCCTGTGTCTTGCTGATGTTTAGTTTTCCCAATTTATACGCCCATGAGTGGAAGTGCCCTATGCTCTCCAAGCTGTGTGTTTTAGATGTTTCAGGACACACCGTACACTTCTCCAGAGTGGCTGTTGGCAATTTACATCCCACCCATCAGCGTAGCAAGGCTCCCATTTCTCCATGGCCGGTCCTGCATTTCTGGTTTGGACACTTTTTTCCGCATGGCCCTTTTGCCCGCTGGGAAGCGAGACTTCTTTGGAGCGCTGATTGGCCTTTCCAGGTTGCTTGGTTGGCCAAAAAGGGCGTATGCGTTTTTTCCTGAATATATTCAGGAAAAAACGCATACGCCCTTTTTGGCCAAGGGCATCATTGTCCACGTTTTGCCGCTTTTCATGTGCTTTCAAGGCGATTCGAATCTACCTCCTGAAATCTGTTTCCTGCAATTCTGCCTTGCTTTCAAAGCCTCTTCGTTGCCTTCCCTTAATATATTTGTGGACGAGAGGTATCATTTAAAACTGTGCAGGTTTGTGAATTGCAGTGCCCCTGAGCTCCATTTTTCAACTCGCTTTTTTGGGAGCTGACCGCAAAAGCGCAGGATTGCTTCAGGCCCTCTTCTGGTTCTGGGGGGCAGGCTGAGCTTGTGCTTAATTCTTCTTCCTGATGGGAAAATAGAGTGACCTGTGCCTGTCCCAACACCTAGAGCTAGTCTCTCATTGGTTCCCCCTCTTCCCGTTCATCCTCAGGACAAATTGCAACCTGTACGGAACAGGAGGTTAAAGGTGCTGATTCTCCAAGGAGGGAGATGGCTAGTAAATCGGCTGGAATGGCGAACCCGAGCAAAGGAGATGAGAAATGAGGTGCGTTTTAGAAACCTTTCCCGATCACACGGTGTACCATCTTCTGGGTTTCTCATGCCTGTTTTCGACGTAGGAAGATGCCCTTGAACCTGGAGATTTGGGACCCATGGGATGGGTACCATGCAGTATTACTTGAAAGGGTCTGCGTTGGCTCACCCAACCTCACCGAACCTCTCAGCCCCAAGAGTGTCCACCCTTATGTCTCAATCAGCTGTGGGTCTAGATATGGTCAATCCAGGTTGCATCACAGCCCCTGAACGAATTTTGTAAGAATTTCTCTCTCTTTCACTGTCTTTGTTTCACGGGTTTTGAAAAGTAATTTATTTTTATAATGGGGTTTAGCTGCTTTTCTCGGCTGTGTTTATGCCGCTTTACACCCCCTTGACTCACTTACAGAGAGATATCAATACATAGGTTTGAAGATTCTTACTAGTCAGATATATTCTTGTGCGGTGAATAGGGGGTGTTGAGTCCAGTTCACTGAAAAAGGAGTAGGTCTTGTCTATTACATATTGGGTTTATAGAACGGTATCTGAGCTAATTTGAAACCCTTGTTTTATGCATCACCCCAGCTCACCTTTCCCGTTCAGCAGCCATAGTGTGTTTCCTAAACGTGAGACTCTGTTCTGTTTTGCAATTCAGTTCAAGTGTAGCGGTTTTTACATTCCCTCTAGAAGTGATATCTTATGATAAGTGTCTTTTTCTGTGTGACTTATTTCACTTAGAATCGTCGGACCTAAATCCACTCATCGTGCTGCTACTAGCCTTATGACGTTGATTTCATGGCTGAGTGATATTCCGTTGTACATGAGGACCTCAACTTCTTTATCCATTTTTCTATTTCCTAGGATATTTAAGGTGTAATGAAGTGGGGGTTCTTGTCAACAGAGCAGCCCTAAACATTGGGGTGCCTGTGTCTTGCTGATGTTTAGTTTTCCCAATTTATACGCCCATGAGTGGAAGTGCCCTATGCTCTCCAAGCTGTGTTTTTTAGATGTTTCAGGACCCACCGTACACTTCTCCAGAGTGGCTGTTGGCAATTTACATCCCGCCCATCAGCGTAGCAAGGCTCCCATTTCTCCATGGCCGGTCCTGCATTTCTGGTTTGGACACTTTTTTCCGCATGGCCCTTTTGCCCGCTGGGAAGCGAGACTTCTTTGGAGCGCTGATTTGCATTTCCAGGTTGCTTGGTTGGCCAAAAAGGGCGTATGCGTTTTTTCCTGAATATATTCAGGAAAAAACGCATACGCCCTTTTTGGCCAAGAGCATCACTGTCCACCTTCTACCTCTTTTCTTGGGCTTTCAAGGCGATTCGAATCTGCCTCCTGAAATCTGTTTCCTGCAATTCTGCCTTGCTTTCAAATCCTCTTCGTTGCCTTCCCTCAATATATTTGTGGACGAGAGTTATCATTTATAACTCTGCAGGTTTGTGAATTGCAGTGCCCCTGAGCTCCATTTTACAACTCGCTTTTTTGGGAGCTGGCCGCAAAAGTGCAGGATTGCTTCAGGCCCTCTTCTGGTTCTGGGGTGCAGGCTGAGCTTGTGGTTAATTCTTCTTCCTGATGGGAAAATAGAGTGACCTGTGCCTGTCCCAACACCTAGAGCTAGTCTCTCATTGGTTCGCCCTCTTCCCGTTCATCCTCAGGACAAATTGCAACCTGTACGGAACAGGAGGTTAAAGGTGCTGATTCTCCAAGGAGGGAGATGGCTAGTAAATCGTCTGGAATGGCGAACCCGAGCACAAGGAGATGAGAAATGAGGTGCGTTTTAGAAACCTTTCCCGATCACACGGTTTATCATCTTCTGGGCTTCTCATGCATGTTTTCGATGTAGGAAGATGCCCTTGAACCTGGAGATTTGGGACCCATGGGATGGGTACCATGCAGTATTACTTTAAAGGGTCTGCGTTGGCTCACCCAACCTCACCAAACCTCTCAGCCCCAAGAGTGTCCACCCTTATGTCTCAATCAGCTGTGGGTCTAGATATGGTCAATCCAGGTTGCATCACAGCCCCTGAACGAAATGTGTAGGAATTTCTCTCTCTTTCACTGTCTTTGTTTCACGGGTTTTGAAAAGTAATTTATTTTTATAATGGGGTTTAGCTGCTTTTCACGGCTGTGTTTATGCCGCTTTACACCCCCTTGACACACTTACAGAGAGATATCAATACATAGGTTTGAAGATTCTTACTAGTCAGATATAATCTTGTGTGGTGAATAGGGGGTGTTGAGTCCAGTTCACTGAGCAAGGAGTAGTTCTTGTCTACTACATATTGGGTTTATGGAACGGTATCTGAGCTAATTTGAAACCCTTGTTTTATGCATCACCCCAGCTCACCTTTCCCGTTCAGCAGCCATTGTGTGTTTTCTAAACGTGTGACTCTGTTCTGTTTTGTAACTCAGTTCAAGTGTAGCGGTTTTTACATTCCCTCTATAAGGGACATCTTATGATAAGTGTCTTTTTCTGTGTGACTTATTTCACTTAGAATCGTCGGACCTAAATCCACTCATCGTGCTGCTACTAGCCTTATGACGTGGATTTCATGGCTGAGGGATATTCCATTGTACATGAGGACCACAACTTCTTTATCCACTTTTCTCTTTCCTAGGATATTTAAGGTGAAATGAAGTGGTGGTTTTTGTCAACAGAGCAGCCCTAAACTTTGGGGTGCCTGTGTCTTGCTGATTCTTAGTTTTCCCAATTTATACGCCCATGAGAGGAAGCGCCCTATGCTCTCCAAGCTGTGTTTTTTAGATGTTTCAGGACCCACCGTACACTTCTCCAGAGTGGCTGTTGGCAATTTACATCCCGCCCATCAGCGTAGCAAGGCTCCCATTTCTCCATGGCCGGTCCTGCATTTCTGGTTTGGACACTTTTTTCCGCATGGCCCTTTTGCCCGCTGGGAAGCGAGACTTCTTTGGAGCGCTGATTTGCCTTTCCAGGTTGCCTGGTTGGCCCAAAAGGGCGTATGCGTGTTTTCCTGAATATATTCAGGAAAACACGCATATGCCCTTTTTGGCCAAGGGCATCATTGTCCACGTTTTGCCGCTTTTCATGTGCTTTCAAGGCGATTCGAAGCTACCTCCTGAAATCTGTTTCCTGCAATTCTGCCTTGCTTTCAAAGCCTCTTCGTTGCCTTCCCTCAATATATTTGTGGACGAGAGTTATCATTTATAACTCTGCAGGTTTGTGAATTGCAGTGCCCCTGAGCTCCATTTTTCCAGTCGGTTTTTTGGGAGCTGGCCGCAAAAGTGCAGGATGGCTTCAGGCCCTCTTCTGGTTCTGGGGGGCAGGCTGAGCTTGTGGTTAATTCTTCTTCCTGATGGGAAAATAGAGTGACCTGTGCTTGTCCCAACCCCTAGAGCTAGTCGCTCATTGGTTCCCCCTCTTCCCGTTCATCCTCAGGACAAATTGCAACCTGTACGGAACAGGAGGTTAAAGGTGCTGATTCTCCGAGGAGGGAGATGGCTAGTAAAGAGGCTGGAATGGCGAACCCGAGCACAGGAGATGAGAAATGAGGTGCGTTTTAGAAACCTTTCCCGATCACACGGTGTACCATCTTCTGAGCTTCTCTTGCATGTTTTCGATGTAGGAAGATGCCCTTGAACCTGGAGATTTGGGACCCATGGGATGGTACCATGCAGTATTATTTTAAAGGATCTGCGTTGGCTCACCCAACCTCATCAAACCTCTCAGCCCCAAGAGTGTCCACCCTATGTCTCAATCAGCTGTGGGTCTAGATATGGTCAATCCAGGTTGCATCACAGCCACAGAATGTATTTTGTAAGAATTTCTCTCTCTTTCACTGTCTTTGTTTCACGGGTTTTGAAAAGTAATTTATTTTTATAATGGGGTTTAGCTGCTTTTCTCGGCTGTGTTTATGCCGCTTTACACCCCCTTGACTCACTTACAGAGAGATATCAATACATAGGTTTGAAGATTCTTACTAGTCAGATATATTCTTGTGTGGTGAATAGGGGGTGTTGAGTCCAGTTCACTGAAAAAGGAATAGGTCTTGTCTCTTACATATTGGGTTTATGGAACGGTATCGGAGCTAATTTGAAACCCTTGTTTTATGCATCACCCCACCTCACCTTTCCCGTTCAGCAGCCATAGTGTGTTTCCTAAACGTGTGACTCTGTTCTGTTTTGCAATTCAGTTCAAGTGTAGCGGTTTTTACATTCCCTCTCTAAGTGATATCTTATGATAAGTGTCTTTTTCTGTGTGACTTATTTCACTTAGAATCGTCGAACCTAAATCCACTGATCGTGCTGCTACTAGCCTTATGACGTTGATTTCATGGCTGAGTGGTATTCCATTGTACATGAGGACCACAACTTCTTTATCCATTTTTCTCTTTCCTAGGATATTTAAGGTGTAATGAAGTGGGGGTTCTTGTCCACAGAGCAGCCCTAAACTTTGGGGTGCCTGTGTCTTGCTGATTTTTAGTTTTCCCAATGTATACGGCCATGAGTGGAAGTGCCCTATGCTCTCCAAGCTGTGTTTTTTAGATGTTTCAGAACACACCGTACACTTCTCCAGAGTGGCTGTTGGCAATTTACATCCCACCCATCAGCGTAGCAAGGCTCGCATTTCTCCATGGCCGGTTCTGCATTTCTGGTTTGGACACTTTTTTCCGCATGGCCCTTTTGCCCGCTGGGAAGCGAGACTTCTTTGGAGCGCTGATTGGCCTTTCCAGGTTGCTTGGTTGGCCAAAAAGGGCGTATGCGTTTTTTCCTGAATATATTCAGGAAAAAACGCATACGCCCTTTTTGGCCAAGGGCATCATTGTCCACGTTTTGCCGCTTTTCATGTGCTTTCAAGGCGATTCGAATCTACCTCCTGAAATCTGTTTCCTGCAATTCTGCCTTGCTTTCAAAGCCTCTTCGTTGCCTTCCCTTAATATATTTGTGGACGAGAGGTATCATTTAAAACTCTGCAGGTTTGTGAATTGCAGTGCCCCTGAGCTCCATTTTTCAACTCGCTTTTTTGGGAGCCGGCCGCAAAAGCGCAGGATTGCTTCAGGCCCTCTTCTGGTTCTGGGGGGCAGGCTGAGCTTGTGCTTAATTCTTCTTCCTGATGGGAAAATAGAGTGACCTGTGCCTGTCCCAACACCTAGAGCTAGTCTCTCATTGGTTCCCCCTCTTCCCCTTCATCCTCAGGACAAATTGCAACCTGTACGGAACAGGAGGTTAAAGGTGCTGATTCTCCAAGGAGGGAGATGGCTAGTAAATCGGCTGGAATGGCGAACCCGAGCAAAGGAGATGAGAAATGAGGTGCGTTTTAGAAACCTTTCCCGATCACACGGTGTACCATCTTCTGGGTTTCTCATGCCTGTTTTCGACGTAGGAAGATGCCCTTGAACCTGGAGATTTGGGACCCATGGGATGGGTACCATGCAGTATTACTTGAAAGGGTCTGCGTTGGCTCACCCAACCTCACCGAACCTCTCAGCCCCAAGAGTGTCCACCCTTATGTCTCAATCAGCTGTGGGTCTAGATATGGTCAATCCAGGTTGCATCACAGCCCGTGAACGAATTTTGTAAGAATTTCTCTCGCTTTCACTGTCTTTGTTTCACGGGTTTTGAAAAGTAATTTATTTTTATAATGGGGTTTAGCTGCTTTTCACGGCTGTGTTTATGCCGCTTTACACCCCCTTGACTCACTTACAGAGAGATATCAATACATAGGTTTGAAGATTCTTACTAGTCAGATATATTCTTGTGCGGTGAATAGGGGGTGTTGAGTCCAGTTCACTGAAAAAGGAATAGGTCTTGTCTCTTACATATTGGGATTATGGAACGGTATCGGAGCTAATTTGAAACCCTTGTTTTATGCATCACCCCACCTCACCTTTCCCGTTCAGCAGCCATAGTGTGTTTTCTAAACGTGTGACTCTGTTCTGTTTTGCAATTCAGTTCAAGTGTAGCGGTTTTTACATTCCCTCTCTAAGTGATATCTTATGATAAGTGTCTTTTTCTGTGTGACTTATTTCACTTAGAATCGTCGTACCTAAATCCACTCATCGTGCTGCTACTAGCCTTATGACGTTGATTTCATGGCTGAGTGATATTCCATTGTGCATGAGGACCACACCTTCTTTATCCATTTTTCTCTTTCCTAGGATATTTAAGGTGTAATGAAGTGGCGGTTCTTGTCAACAGAGCAGCCCTAAACTTTGGGGTGCCTGTGTCTTGCTGATTTTTAGTTTTCCCAATTTATACACCCATGAGTGGAAGTGCCCTATGCTCTCCAAGCTGTGTTTTTAGATGTTTCAGAACACACCGTACACTTCTCCGGTGTGCCTGTTGGCAATTTACATCCCACCCATCAGCGTAGCAAGGCTCCCATTTCTCCATGGCCGGTCCTGCATTTCTGGTTTGGACACTTTTTTCCCCATGGCCCTTTTGCCCGCTGGGAAGCGAGACTTCTTTGGAGCGCTGATTGGCCTTTCCAGGTTGCTTGGTTGGCCAAAAAGGGCGTATGCGTTTTTTCCTGAATATATTCAGGAAAAAACGCATACGCCCTTTTTGGCCAAGGGCATCATTGTCCACGTTTTGCCGCTTTTCATGTGCTTTCAAGGCGATTCGAATCTACCTCCTGAAATCTGTTTCCTGCAATTCTGCCTTGCTTTCAAAGCCTCTTCGTTGCCTTCCCTTAATATATTTGTGGACGAGAGGTATCATTTAAAACTCTGCAGGTTTGTGAATTGCAGTGCCCCTGAGCTCCATTTTTCAACTCGCTTTTTTGGGAGCTGGCCGCAAAAGCGCAGGATTGCTTCAGGCCCTCTTCTGGTTCTGGGGGGCAGGCTGAACTTGTGCTTAATTCTTCTTCCTGATGGGAAAATAGAGTGACCTGTGCCTGTCCCAACACCTAGAGCTAGTCTCTCTTTAGTTCCCCCTCTTCCCGTTCATCCTCAGGACAAATTGCAACCTGTACGGAACAGGAGGTTAAAGGTGCTGATTCTCCAAGGAGGGAGATGGCTAGTAAATCGGCTGGAATGGCGAACCCGAGCAAAGGAGATGAGAAATGAGGTGCGTTTTAGAAACCTTTCCCGATCACACGGTGTACCATCTTCTGGGTTTCTCATGCCTGTTTTCGACGTAGGAAGATGCCCTTGAACCTGGAGATTTGGGACCCATGGGATGGGTACCATGCAGTATTACTTGAAAGGGTCTGCGTTGGCTCACCCAACCTCACCGAACCTCTCAGCCCCTAGAGTGTCCACCCTTATGTCTCATTCAGCTGTGGGTCTAGATATGGTCAATCCAGGTTGCATCACAGCCCCTGAACGAATTTTGTAAGAATTTCTCTCTCTTTCACTGTCTTTGTTTCACGGGTTTTGAAAAGTAATTTATTTTTATAATGGGGTTTAGCTGCTTTTCACGGCTGTGTTTATGCCGCTTTACACCCCCTTGACTCACTTACAGAGAGATATCAATACATAGGTTTGAAGATTCTTACTAGTCAGATATATTCTTGTGCGGTGACTAGGGGGTGTTGAGTCCAGTTCACTGAAAAAGCAATAGGTCTTGTTTCTTACATATTGGGTTTATGGAACGGTATCGGAGCTAATTTGAAACCCTTGTTTTATGCATCACCCCACCTCACCTTTCCCGTTCAGCAGCCATAGTGTGTTTCCTAAACGTGTGACTCTGTTTTGTTTTGCAATTCAGTTCAAGTGTAGCGGTTTTTACATTCCCTCTAGAAGTGATATCTTATGATAAGTGTCTTTTTCTGTGTGACTTATTTCACTTAGAATCGTCGTACCTAAATCCACTCATCGTGCTGCTACTAGCCTTATGACGTTGATTTCATTGCTGAGTGATATTCCATTGTACATGAGGACCACAACTTCTTTATCCATTTTTCTCTTTCCTAGGATATTTAAGGTGTAATGAAGTGGGGGTTCTTGTCCACAGAGCAGCCCTAAACTTTGCGGTGCCTGTGTCTTGCTGATTTTTAGTTTTCTCAATTTATACGCCCATGAGTGGAAGTGCCCTATGCTCTCCAAGCTGTGTTTTTTAGATGTTTCAGAACACACCGTACACTTCTCCAGAGTGGCTGTTGGCAATTTACATCCCACCCATCAGCTTAGCAAGGCTCCCATTTCTCCATGGCCGGTCTTGCATTTCTGGTTTGGACACATTTTTCCGCATGGCCCTTTTGCCCGCTGGGAAGCGAGACTTCTTTGGAGCGCTGATTGGCCTTTCCAGGTTGCTTGGTTGGCCAAAAAGGGCGTATGCGTTTTTTCCTGAATATATTCAGGAAAAAACGCATACGCCCTTTTTGGCCAAGGGCATCATTGTCCACGTTTTGCCGCTTTTCATGTGCTTTCAAGGCGATTCGAATCTACCTCCTGAAATCTGTTTCCTGCAATTCTGCCTTGCTTTCAAAGCCTCTTCGTTGCCTTCCCTTAGTATATTTGTGGACGAGAGGTATCATTTAAAACTGTGCAGGTTTGTGAATTGCAGTGCCCCTGAGCTCCATTTTTCAACTCGCTTTTTTGGGAGCCGGCCGCAAAAGCGCAGGATTGCTTCAGGCCCTCTTCTGGTTCTGGGGGGCAGGCTGAGCTTGTGCTTAATTCTTCTTCCTGATGGGAAAATAGAGTGACCTGTGCCTGTCCCAACACCTAGAGCTAGTCTCTCATTGGTTCCCCCTCTTCCCGTTCATCCTCAGGACAAATTGCAACCTGTACGGAACAGGAGGTTAAAGGTGCTGATTCTCCAAGGAGGGAGATGGCTAGTAAATCGGCTGGAATGGCGAACCTGAGCAAAGGAGATGAGAAATGAGGTGCGTTTTAGAAACCTTTCCCGATCACACGGTGTACCATCTTCTGGGTTTCTCATGCCTGTTTTCGACGTAGGAAGATGCCCTTGAACCTGGAGATTTGGGACCCATGGGATGGGTACCATGCAGTATTACTTGAAAGGGTCTGCGTTGGCTCACCCAACCTCACCGAACCTCTCAGCCCCAAGAGTGTCCACCCTTATGTCTCAATCAGCTGTGGGTCTAGATATGGTCAATCCAGGTTGCATCACAGCCCCTGAACGAATTTTGAAAGAATTTCTCTCTCTTTCACTGTCTTTGTTTCACGGGTTTTGAAAAGTAATTTAGTTTTATAATGGGGTTTAGCTGCTTTTCACGGCTGTGTTTATGCCGCTTTACACCCCCTTGACTCACTTACAGAGAGATATCAATACATAGGTTTGAAGATTCTTACTAGTCAGATATATTCTTGTGCGGTGAATAGGGGGTGTTGAGTCCAGTTCACTGAAAAAGGAATAGGTCTTGTCTCTTACATATTGGGTTTATGGAACGGTATCGGAGCTAATTTGAAACCCTTGTTTTATGCATCACCCCACCTCACCTTTCCCGTTCAGCAGCCATAGTGTGTTTCCTAAACGTGTGACTCTGTTCTGTTTTGCAATTCAGTTCAAGTGTAGCGGTTTTTACATTCCCTCTAGAAGTGATATCTTATGATAAGTGTCTTTTTCTGTGTGACTTATTTCACTTAGAATCGTCGTACCTAAATCCACTCATCGTGCTGCTACTAGCCTTATGACGTGGATTTCATGGCTGAGTGATATTCCATTGTACATGAGGACCACAACTTCTTTATCCATTTTTCTCTTTCCTAGGATATTTAAGGTGTAATGAAGTGGGGGTTCTTGTCCACAGAGCAGCCCTAAACTTTGGGGTGCCTGTGTCTTGCTGATTTTTAGTTTTCCCAATTTATACGCCCATGAGTGGAAGTGCCCTATGCTCTCCAAGCTGTGTTTTTTAGATGTTTCAGAACACACCGTACACTTCTCCAGAGTGGCTGTTGGCAATTTACATCCCACCCATCAGCTTAGCAAGGCTCCCATTTCTCCATGGCCGGTCCTGCATTTCTGGTTTGGACACTTTTTTCCGCATGGCCCTTTTGCCCGCTGGGAAGCGAGACTTCTTTGGAGCGCTGATTGGCCTTTCCAGGTTGCTTGGTTGGCCAAAAAGGGCGTATGCGTTTTTTCCTGAATATATTCAGGAAAAAACGCATACGCCCTTTTTGGCCAAGGGCATCATTGTCCACGTTTTGCCGCTTTTCAGGTGCTTTCAAGGCGATTCGAATCTACCTCCTGAAATCTGTTTCCTGCAATTCTGCCTTGCTTTCAAAGCCTCTTCGTTGCCTTCCCTTAGTATATTTGTGGACGAGAGGTATCATTTAAAACTGTGCAGGTTTGTGAATTGCAGTGCCCCTGAGCTCCATTTTTCAACTCGCTTTTTTGGGAGCCGGCCGCAAAAGCGCAGGATTGCTTCAGGCCCTCTTCTGGTTCTGGGGGGCAGGCTGAGCTTGTGCTTAATTCTTCTTCCTGATGGGAAAATAGAGTGACCTGTGCCTGTCCCAACACCTAGAGCTAGTCTCTCATTGGTTCCCCCTCTTCCCGTTCATCCTCAGGACAAATTGCAACCTGTACGGAACAGGAGGTTAAAGGTGCTGATTCTCCAAGGAGGGAGATGGCTAGTAAATCGGCTGGAATGGCGAACCCGAGCAAAGGAGATGAGAAATGAGGTGCGTTTTAGAAACCTTTCCCGATCACACGGTGTACCATCTTCTGGGTTTCTCATGCCTGTTTTCGACGTAGGAAGATGCCCTTGAACCTGGAGATTTGGGACCCATGGGATGGGTACCATGCAGTATTACTTGAAAGGGTCTGCGTTGGCTCACCCAACCTCACCGAACCTCTCAGCCCCAAGAGTGTCCACCCTTATGTCTCAATCAGCTGTGGGTCTAGATATGGTCAATCCAGGTTGCATCACAGCCCCTGAACGAATTTTGTAAGAATTTCTCTCTCTTTCACTGTCTTTGTTTCACGGGTTTTGAAAAGTAATTTATTTTTATAATGGGGTTTAGCTGCTTTTCACGGCTGTGTTTATGCCGCTTTACACCCCCTTGACTCACTTACAGAGAGATATCAATACATAGGTTTGAAGATTCTTACTAGTCAGATATATTCTTGTGCGGTGAATAGGGGGTGTTGAGTCCAGTTCACTGAAAAAGGAATAGGTCTTGTCTCTTACATATTGGGTTTATGGAACGGTATCGGAGCTAATTTGAAACCCTTGTTTTATGCATCACCCCACCTCACCTTTCCCGTTCAGCAGCCATAGTGTGTTTCCTAAACGTGTGACTCTGTTCTGTTTTGCAATTCAGTTCAAGTGTAGCGGTTTTTACATTCCCTCTAGAAGTGATATCTTATGATAAGTGTCTTTTTCTGTGTGACTTATTTCACTTAGAATCGTCGTACCTAAATCCACTCATCGTGCTGCTACTAGCCTTATGACGTGGATTTCATGGCTGAGTGATATTCCATTGTACATGAGGACCACATTTTCTTTATCCATTTTTCTCTTTCCTAGGATATTTAAGGTGTAATGAAGTGGGGGTTCTTGTCCACAGAGCAGCCCTAAACTTTGGGGTGCCTGTGTCTTGCTGATTTTTAGTTTTCCCAATTTATACGCCCATGAGTGGAAGTGCCCTATGCTCTCCAAGCTGTGTTTTTTAGATGTTTCAGAACACACCGTACACTTCTCCAGAGTGGCTGTTGGCAATTTACATCCCACCCATCAGCTTAGCAAGGCTCCCATTTCTCCATGGCCGGTCCTGCATTTCTGGTTTGGACACTTTTTTCCGCATGGCCCTTTTGCCCGCTGGGAAGCGAGACTTCTTTGGAGCGCTGATTGGCCTTTCCAGGTTGCTTGGTTGGCCAAAAAGGGCGTATGCGTTTTTTCCTGAATATATTCAGGAAAAAACGCATACGCCCTTTTTGGCCAAGGGCATCATTGTCCACGTTTTGCCGCTTTTCATGTGCTTTCAAGGCGATTCGAATCTACCTCCTGAAATCTGTTTCCTGCAATTCTGCCTTGCTTTCAAAGCCTCTTCGTTGCCTTCCCTTAGTATATTTGTGGACGAGAGGTATCATTTAAAACTGTGCAGGTTTGTGAATTGCAGTGCCCCTGAGCTCCATTTTTCAACTCGCTTTTTTGGGAGCCGGCCGCAAAAGCGCAGGATTGCTTCAGGCCCTCTTCTGGTTCTGGGGGGCAGGCTGAGCTTGTGCTTAATTCTTCTTCCTGATGGGAAAATAGAGTGACCTGTGCCTGTCCCAACACCTAGAGCTAGTCTCTCATTGGTTCCCCCTCTTCCCGTTCATCCTCAGGACAAATTGCAACCTGTACGGAACAGGAGGTTAAAGGTGCTGATTCTCCAAGGAGGGAGATGGCTAGTAAATCGGCTGGAATGGCGAACCCGAGCAAAGGAGATGAGAAATGAGGTGCGTTTTAGAAACCTTTCCCGATCACACGGTGTACCATCTTCTGGGTTTCTCATGCCTGTTTTCGACGTAGGAAGATGCCCTTGAACCTGGAGATTTGGGACCCATGGGATGGGTACCATGCAGTATTACTTGAAAGGGTCTGCGTTGGCTCACCCAACCTCACCGAACCTCTCAGCCCCAAGAGTGTCCACCCTTATGTCTCAATCAGCTGTGGGTCTAGATATGGTCAATCCAGGTTGCATCACAGCCCCTGAACGAATTTTGTAAGAATTTCTCTCTCTTTCACTGTCTTTGTTTCACGGGTTTTGAAAAGTAATTTAGTTTTATAATGGGGTTTAGCTGCTTTTCACGGCTGTTTTTATGCCGCTTTACACCCCCTTGACTCACTTACAGAGAGATATCAATACATAGGTTTGAAGATTCTTACTAGTCAGATATAATCTTGTGTGGTGAATAGGGGGTGTTGAGTCCAGTTCACTGAGCAAGGAGTAGTTCTTGTCTACTACATATTGGGTTTATGGAACGGTATCTGAGCTAATTTGAAACCCTTGTTTTATGCATCACCCCAGCTCACCTTTCCCGTTCAGCAGCCATAGTGTGTTTTCTAAACGTGTGACTCTGTTCTGTTTTGTAACTCAGTTCAAGTGTAGCGGTTTTTACATTCCCTCTATAAGGGACATCTTATGATAAGTGTCTTTTTCTGTGTGACTTATTTCACTTAGAATCGTCGGACCTAAATCCACTCATCGTGCTGCTACTAGCCTTATGACGTGGATTTCATGGCTGAGGGATATTCCATTGTACATGAGGACCACAACTTCTTTATCCACTTTTCTCTTTCCTAGGATACTTAAGGTGAAATGAAGTGGGGGTTTTTGTCAACAGAGCAGCCCTAAACTTTGGGGTGCCTGTGTCTTGCTGATTCTTAGTTTTCCCAATTTATACGCCCATGAGAGGAAGCGCCCTATGCTCTCCAAGCTGTGTTTTTTAGATGTTTCAGGACCCACCGTACACTTCTCCAGAGTGGCTGTTGGCAATTTACATCCCGCCCATCAGCGTAGCAAGGCTCCCATTTCTCCATGGCCGGTCCTGCATTTCTGGTTTGGACACTTTTTTCCGCATGGCCCTTTTGCCCGCTGGGAAGCGAGACTTCTTTGGAGCGCTGATTTGCCTTTCCAGGTTGCCTGGTTGGCCCAAAAGGGCGTATGCGTGTTTTCCTGAATATATTCAGGAAAACACGCATATGCCCTTTTTGGCCAAGGGCATCATTGTCCACGTTTTGCCGCTTTTCATGTGCTTTCAAGGCGATTCGAAGCTACCTCCTGAAATCTGTTTCCTGCAATTCTGCCTTGCTTTCAAAGCCTCTTCGTTGCCTTCCCTCAATATATTTGTGGACGAGAGTTATCATTTATAACTCTGCAGGTTTGTGAATTGCAGTGCCCCTGAGCTCCATTTTTCCAGTCGGTTTTTTGGGAGCTGGCCGCAAAAGTGCAGGATGGCTTCAGGCCCTCTTCTGGTTCTGGGGGGCAGGCTGAGCTTGTGGTTAATTCTTCTTCCTGATGGGAAAATAGAGTGACCTGTGCTTGTCCCAACCCCTAGAGCTAGTCTCTCATTGGTTCCCCCTCTTCCCGTTCATCCTCAGGACAAATTGCAACCTGTACGGAACAGGAGGTTAAAGGTGCTGATTCTCCGAGGAGGGAGATGGCTAGTAAAGAGGCTGGAATGGCGAACCCGAGCACAGGAGATGAGAAATGAGGTGCGTTTTAGAAACCTTTCCCGATCACACGGTGTACCATCTTCTGAGCTTCTCTTGCATGTTTTCGATGTAGGAAGATGCCCTTGAACCTGGAGATTTGGGACCCATGGGATGGTACCATGCAGTATTATTTTAAAGGATCTGCGTTGGCTCACCCAACCTCATCAAACCTCTCAGCCCCAAGAGTGTCCACCCTATGTCTCAATCAGCTGTGGGTCTAGATATGGTCAATCCAGGTTGCATCACAGCCACAGAATGTATTTTGTAAGAATTTCTCTCTCTTTCACTGTCTTTGTTTCACGGGTTTTGAAAAGTAATTTATTTTTATAATGGGGTTTAGCTGCTTTTCTCGGCTGTGTTTATGCCGCTTTACACCCCCTTGACTCACTTACAGAGAGATATCAATACATAGGTTTGAAGATTCTTACTAGTCAGATATATTCTTGTGTGGTGAATAGGGGGTGTTGAGTCCAGTTCACTGAAAAAGGAATAGGTCTTGTCTCTTACATATTGGGTTTATGGAACGGTATCGGAGCTAATTTGAAACCCTTGTTTTATGCATCACCCCACCTCAACTTTCCCGTTCAGCAGCCATAGTGTGTTTCCTAAACGTTTGACTCTGTTCTGTTTTGCAATTCAGTTCAAGTGTAGCGGTTTTTACATTCCCTCTCTAAGTGATATCTTATGATAAGTGTCTTTTTCTGTGTGACTTATTTCACTTAGAATCGTCGAACCTAAATCCACTGATCGTGCTGCTACTAGCCTTATGACGTTGATTTCATGGCTGAGTGGTATTCCATTGTACATGAGGACCACAACTTCTTTATCCATTTTTCTCTTTCCTAGGATATTTAAGGTGTAATGAAGTGGGGGTTCTTGTCCACAGAGCAGCCCTAAACTTTGGGGTGCCTGTGTCTTGCTGATTTTTAGTTTTCCCAATTTATACGGCCATGAGTGGAAGTGCCCTATGCTCTCCAAGCTGTGTTTTTTAGATGTTTCAGAACACACCGTACACTTCTCCAGAGTGGCTGTTGGCAATTTACATCCCACCCATCAGCGTAGCAAGGCTCGCATTTCTCCATGGCCGGTTCTGCATTTCTGGTTTGGACACTTTTTTCCGCATGGCCCTTTTGCCCGCTGGGAAGCGAGACTTCTTTGGAGCGCTGATTGGCCTTTCCAGGTTGCTTGGTTGGCCAAAAAGGGCGTATGCGTTTTTTCCTGAATATATTCAGGAAAAAACGCATACGCCCTTTTTGGCCAAGGGCATCATTGTCCACGTTTTGCCGCTTTTCATGTGCTTTCAAGGCGATTCGAATCTACCTCCTGAAATCTGTTTCCTGCAATTCTGCCTTGCTATCAAAGCCTCTTCGTTGCCTTCCCTTAATATATTTGTGGACGAGAGGTATCATTTAAAACTCTGCAGGTTTGTGAATTGCAGTGCCCCTGAGCTCCATTTTTCAACTCGCTTTTTTGGGAGCCGGCCGCAAAAGCGCAGGATTGCTTCAGGCCCTCTTCTGTTTCTGGGGGGCAGGCTGAGCTTGTGCTTAATTCTTCTTCCTGATGGGAAAATAGAGTGACCTGTGCCTGTCCCAACACCTAGAGCTAGTCTCTCATTGGTTCCCCCTCTTCCCCTTCATCCTCAGGACAAATTGCAACCTGTACGGAACAGGAGGTTAAAGGTGCTGATTCTCCAAGGAGGGAGATGGCTAGTAAATCGGCTGGAATGGCGAACCCGAGCAAAGGAGATGAGAAATGAGGTGCGTTTTAGAAACCTTTCCCGATCACACGGTGTACCATCTTCTGGGTTTCTCATGCCTGTTTTCGACGTAGGAAGATGCCCTTGAACCTGGAGATTTGGGACCCATGGGATGGGTACCATGCAGTATTACTTGAAAGGGTCTGCGTTGGCTCACCCAACCTCACCGAACCTCTCAGCCCCAAGAGTGTCCACCCTTATGTCTCAATCAGCTGTGGGTCTAGATATGGTCAATCCAGGTTGCATCACAGCCCGTGAACGAATTTTGTAAGAATTTCTCTCGCTTTCACTGTCTTTGTTTCACGGGTTTTGAAAAGTAATTTATTTTTATAATGGGGTTTAGCTGCTTTTCACGGCTGTGTTTATGCCGCTTTACACCCCCTTGACTCACTTACAGAGAGATATCAATACATAGGTTTGAAGATTCTTACTAGTCAGATATATTCTTGTGCGGTGAATAGGGGGTGTTGAGTCCAGTTCACTGAAAAAGGAATAGGTCTTGTCTCTTACATATTGGGATTATGGAACGGTATCGGAGCTAATTTGAAACCCTTGTTTTATGCATCACCCCACCTCACCTTTCCCGTTCAGCAGCCATAGTGTGTTTTCTAAACGTGTGACTCTGTTCTGTTTTGCAATTCAGTTCAAGTGTAGCGGTTTTTACATTCCCTCTCTAAGTGATATCTTATGATAAGTGTCTTTTTCTGTGTGACTTATTTCACTTAGAATCGTCGTACCTAAATCCACTCATCGTGCTGCTACTAGCCTTATGACGTTGATTTCATGGCTGAGTGATATTCCATTGTACATGAGGACCACAACTTCTTTATCCATTTTTCTCTTTCCTAGGATATTTAAGGTGTAATGAAGTGGGGGTTCTTGTCAACAGAGCAGCCCTAAACTTTGGGGTGCCTGTGTCTTGCTGATTTTTAGTTTTCCCAATTTATACGCCCATGAGTGGAAGTGCCCTATGCTCTCCAAGCTGTGTTTTTAGATGTTTCAGAACACACCGTACACTTCTCCGGAGTGCCTGTTGGCAATTTACATCCCACCCATCAGCGTAGCAATGCTCCCATTTCTCCATGGCCGGTCCTGCATTTCTGGTTTGGACACTTTTTTCCGCATGGCCCTTTTGCCCGCTGGGAAGCGAGACTTCTTTGGAGCGCTGATTGGCCTTTCCAGGTTGCTTGGTTGGCCAAAAAGGGCGTATGCGTTTTTTCCTGAATATATTCAGGAAAAAACGCATACGCCCTTTTTGGCCAAGGGCATCATTGTCCACGTTTTGCCGCTTTTCATGTGCTTTCAAGGCGATTCGAATCTACCTCCTGAAATCTGTTTCCTGCAATTCTGCCTTGCTTTCAAAGCCTCTTCGTTGCCTTCCCTTAATATATTTGTGGACGAGAGGTATCATTTAAAACTCTGCAGGTTTGTGAATTGCAGTGCCCCTGAGCTCCATTTTTCAACTCGCTTTTTTGGGAGCTGGCCGCAAAAGCGCAGGATTGCTTCAGGCCCTCTTCTGGTTCTGGGGGGCAGGCTGAGCTTGTGCTTGATTCTTCTTCCTGATGGGAAAATAGAGTGACCTGTGCCTGTCCCAACACCTAGAGCTAGTCTCTCATTGGTTCCCCCTCTTCCCGTTCATCCTCAGGACAAATTGCAACCTGTACGGAACAGGAGGTTAAAGGTGCTGATTCTCCAAGGAGGGACATGGCTAGTAAATCGGCTGGAATGGCGAACCCGAGCAAAGGAGATGAGAAATGAGGTGCGTTTTAGAAACCTTTCCCGATCACACGGTGTACCATCTTCTGGGTTTCTCATGCCTGTTTTCGACGTAGGAAGATGCCCTTGAACCTGGAGATTTGGGACCCATGGGATGGGTACCATGCAGTATTACTTGAAAGGGTCTGCGTTGGCTCACCCAACCTCACCGAACCTCTCAGCCCCAAGAGTGTCCACCCTTATGTCTCAATCAGCTGTGGGTCTAGATATGGTCAATCCAGGTTGCATCACAGCCCGTGAACGAATTTTGTAAGAATTTCTCTCGCTTTCACTGTCTTTGTTTCACGGGTTTTGAAAAGTAATTTATTTTTATAATGGGGTTTAGCTGCTTTTCACGGCTGTGTTTATGCCGCTTTACAACCCCTTGACTCACTTACAGAGAGATATCAATACATAGGTTTGAAGATTCTTACTAGTCAGATATATTCTTGTGCGGTGAATAGGGGGTGTTGAGTCCAGTTCACTGAAAAAGGAATAGGTCTTGTCTCTTACATATTGGGATTATGGAACGGTATCGGAGCTAATTTGAAACCCTTGTTTTATGCATCACCCCACCTCACCTTTCCCGTTCAGCAGCCATAGTGTGTTTCCTAAACGTGTGACTCTGTTCTGTTATGCAATTCAGTTCAAGTGTAGCGGTTTTTACATTCCCTCTCTAAGTGATATCTTATGATAAGTGTCTTTTTCTGTGTGACTTATTTCACTTAGAATCGTCGTACCTAAATCCACTCATCGTGCTGCTACTAGCCTTATGACGTTGATTTCATGGCTGAGTGATATTCCATTGTGCATGAGGACCACACCTTCTTTATCCATTTTTCTCTTTCCTAGGATATTTAAGGTGTAATGAAGTGGCGGTTCTTGTCAACAGAGCAGCCCTAAACTTTGGGGTGCCTGTGTCTTGCTGATTTTTAGTTTTCCCAATTTATACGCCCATGAGTGGAAGTGCCCTATGCTCTCCAAGCTGTGTTTTTAGATGTTTCAGAACACACCGTACACTTCTCCGGAGTGCCTGTTGGCAATTTACATCCCACCCATCAGCGTAGCAAGGCTCCCATTTCTCCATGGCCGGTCCTGCATTTCTGGTTTGGACACTTTTTTCCCCATGGCCCTTTTGCCCGCTGGGAAGCGAGACTTCTTTGGAGCGCTGATTGGCCTTTCCAGGTTGCTTTGTTGGCCAAAAAGGGCGTATGCGTTTTTTCCTGAATATATTCAGGAAAAAACGCATACGCCCTTTTTGGCCAAGGGCATCATTGTCCACGTTTTGCCGCTTTTCATGTGCTTTCAAGGCGATTCGAATCTACCTCCTGAAATCTGTTTCCTGCAATTCTGCCTTGCTTTCAAAGCCTCTTCGTTGCCTTCCCTTAATATATTTGTGGACGAGAGGTATCATTTAAAACTCTGCAGGTTTGTGAATTGCAGTGCCCCTGAGCTCCATTTTTCAACTCGCTTTTTTGGGAGCTGGCCGCAAAAGCGCAGGATTGCTTCAGGCCCTCTTCTGGTTCTGGGGGGCAGGCTGAACTTGTGCTTGATTCTTCTTCCTGATGGGAAAATAGAGTGACCTGTGCCTGTCCCAACACCTAGAGCTAGTCTCTCTTTAGTTCCCCCTCTTCCCGTTCATCCTCAGGACAAATTGCAACCTGTACGGAACAGGAGGTTAAAGGTGCTGATTCTCCAAGGAGGGAGATGGCTAGTAAATCGGCTGGAATGGCGAACCCGAGCAAAGGAGATGAGAAATGAGGTGCGTTTTAGAAACCTTTCCCGATCACACGGTGTACCATCTTCTGGGTTTCTCATGCCTGTTTTCGACGTAGGAAGATGCCCTTGAACCTGGAGATTTGGGACCCATGGGATGGGTACCATGCAGTATTACTTGAAAGGGTCTGCGTTGGCTCACCCAACCTCACCGAACCTCTCAGCCCCAAGAGTGTCCACCCTTATGTCTCATTCAGCTGTGGGTCTAGATATGGTCAATCCAGGTTGCATCACAGCCCCTGAACGAATTTTGTAAGAATTTCTCTCTCTTTCACTGTCTTTGTTTCACGGGTTTTGAAAAGTAATTTATTTTTATAATGGGGTTTAGCTGCTTTTCACGGCTGTGTTTATGCCGCTTTACACCCCCTTGACTCACTTACAGAGAGATATCAATACATAGGTTTGAAGATTCTTACTAGTCAGATATATTCTTGTGCGGTGACTAGGGGGTGTTGAGTCCAGTTCACTGAAAAAGCAATAGGTCTTGTTTCTTACATATTGGGTTTATGGAACGGTATCGGAGCTAATTTGAAACCCTTGTTTTATGCATCACCCCACCTCACCTTTCCCGTTCAGCAGCCATAGTGTGTTTCCTAAACGTGTGACTCTGTTTTGTTTTGCAATTCAGTTCAAGTGTAGCGGTTTTTACATTCCCTCTAGAAGTGATATCTTATGATAAGTGTCTTTTTCTGTGTGACTTATTTCACTTAGAATCGTCGTACCTAAATCCACTCATCGTGCTGCTACTAGCCTTATGACGTTGATTTCATGGCTGAGTGATATTCCATTGTACATGAGGACCCCAACTTCTTTATCCATTTTTCTCTTTCCTAGGATATTTAAGGTGTAATGAAGTGGGGGTTCTTGTCCACAGAGCAGCCCTAAACTTTGGGGTGCCTGTGTCTTGCTGATTTTTAGTTTTCCCAATTTATACGCCCATGAGTGGAAGTGCCCTATGCTCTCCAAGCTGTGTTTTTTAGATGTTTCAGAACACACCGTACACTTCTCCAGAGTGGCTGTTGGCAATTTACATCCCACCCATCAGCTTAGCAAGGCTCCCATTTCTCCATGGCCGGTCTTGCATTTCTGGTTTGGACACTTTTTTCCGCATGGCCCTTTTGCCCGCTGGGAAGCGAGACTTCTTTGGAGCGCTGATTGGCCTTTCCAGGTTGCTTGGTTGGCCAAAAAGGGCGTATGCGTTTTTTCCTGAATATATTCAGGAAAAAACGCATACGCCCTTTTTGGCCAAGGGCATCATTGTCCACGTTTTGCCGCTTTTCATGTGCTTTCAAGGCGATTCGAATCTACCTCCTGAAATCTGTTTCCTGCAATTCTGCCTTGCTTTCAAAGCCTCTTCGTTGCCTTCCCTTAGTATATTTGTGGACGAGAGGTATCATTTAAAACTGTGCACGTTTGTGAATTGCAGTGCCCCTGAGCTCCATTTTTCAACTCGCTTTTTTGGGAGCCGGCCGCAAAAGCGCAGGATTGCTTCAGGCCCTCTTTTGGTTCTGGGGGGCAGGCTGAGCTTGTGCTTAATTCTTCTTCCTGATGGGAAAATAGAGTGACCTGTGCCTGTCCCAACACCTAGAGCTAGTCTCTCATTGGTTCCCCCTCTTCCCGTTCATCCTCAGGACAAATTGCAACCTGTACGGAACAGGAGGTTAAAGGTGCTGATTCTCCAAGGAGGGAGATGGCTAGTAAATCGGCTGGAATGGCGAACCCGAGCAAAGGAGATGAGAAATGAGGTGCGTTTTAGAAACCTTTCCCGATCACACGGTGTACCATCTTCTGGGTTTCTCATGCCTGTTTTCGACGTAGGAAGATGCCCTTGAACCTGGAGATTTGGGACCCATGGGATGGGTACCATGCAGTATTACTTGAAAGGGTCTGCGTTGGCTCACCCAACCTCACCGAACCTCTCAGCCCCAAGAGTGTCCACCCTTATGTCTCAATCAGCTGTGGGTCTAGATATGGTCAATCCAGGTTGCATCACAGCCCCTGAACGAATTTTGTAAGAATTTCTCTCTCTTTCACTGTCTTTGTTTCACGGGTTTTGAAAAGTAATTTAGTTTTATAATGGGGTTTAGCTGCTTTTCACGGCTGTGTTTATGCCGCTTTACACCCCCTTGACTCACTTACAGAGAGATATCAATACATAGGTTTGAAGATTCTTACTAGTCAGATATATTCTTGTGCGGTGAATAGGGGGTGTTGAGTCCAGTTCACTGAAAAAGGAATAGGTCTTGTCTCTTACATATTGGGTTTATGGAACGGTATCGGAGCTAATTTGAAACCCTTGTTTTATGCATCACCCCACCTCACCTTTCCCGTTCAGCAGCCATAGTGTGTTTCCTAAACGTGTGACTCTGTTCTGTTTTGCAATTCAGTTCAAGTGTAGCGGTTTTTACATTCCCTCTAGAAGTGATATCTTATGATAAGTGTCTTTTTCTGTGTGACTTATTTCACTTAGAATCGTCGTACCTAAATCCACTCATCGTGCTGCTACTAGCCTTATGACGTGGATTTCATGGCTGAGTGATATTCCATTGTACATGAGGACCACAACTTCTTTATCCATTTTTCTCTTTCCTAGGATATTTAAGGTGTAATGAAGTGGGGGTTCTTGTCCACAGAGCAGCCCTAAACTTTGGGGTGCCTGTGTCTTGCTGATGTTTAGTTTTCCCAATTTATACGCCCATGAGTGGAAGTGCCCTATGCTCTCCAAGCTGTGTTTTTTAGATGTTTCAGAACACACCGTACACTTCTCCAGAGTGGCTGTTGGCAATTTACATCCCACCCATCAGCGTAGCAAGGCTCCCATTTCTCCATGGCCGGTCCTGCATTTCTGGTTTGGACACTTTTTTCCGCATGGCCCTTTTGCCCGCTGGGAAGCGAGACTTCTTTGGAGCGCTGATTGGCCTTTCCAGGTTGCTTGGTTGGCCAAAAAGGGCGTATGCGTTTTTTCCTGAATATATTCAGGAAAAAACGCATACGCCCTTTTTGGCCAAGGGCATCATTGTCCACGTTTTGCCGCTTTTCATGTGCTTTCAAGGCGATTCGAATCTACCTCCTGAAATCTGTTTCCTGCAATTCTGCCTTGCTTTCAAAGCCTCTTCGTTGCCTTCCCTTAGTATATTTGTGGACGAGAGGTATCATTTAAAACTGTGCAGGTTTGTGAATTGCAGTGCCCCTGAGCTCCATTTTTCAACTCGCTTTTTTGGGAGCCGGCCGCAAAAGCGCAGGATTGCTTCAGGCCCTCTTCTGGTTCTGGGGGGCAGGCTGAGCTTGTGCTTAATTCTTCTTCCTGATGGGAAAATAGAGTGACCTGTGCCTGTCCCAACACCTAGAGCTAGTCTCTCATTGGTTCCCCCTCTTCCCGTTCATCCTCAGGACAAATTGCAACCTGTATGGAACAGGAGGTTAAAGGTGCTGATTCTCCAAGGAGGGAGATGGCTAGTAAATCGGCTGGAATGGCGAACCCGAGCAAAGGAGATGAGAAATGAGGTGCGTTTTAGAAACCTTTCCCGATCACACGGTGTACCATCTTCTGGGTTTCTCATGCCTGTTTTCGACGTAGGAAGATGCCCTTGAACCTGGAGATTTGGGACCCATGGGATGGGTACCATGCAGTATTACTTGAAAGGGTCTGCGTTGGCTCACCCAACCTCACCGAACCTCTCAGCCCCAAGAGTGTCCACCCTTATGTCTCAATCAGCTGTGGGTCTAGATATGGTCAATCCAGGTTGCATCACAGCCCCTGAACGAATTTTGTAAGAATTTCTCTCTCTTTCACTGTCTTTGTTTCACGGGTTTTGAAAAGTAATTTATTTTTATATTGGGGTTTAGCTGCTTTTCACGGCTGTGTTTATGCCGCTTTACACCCCCTTGACTCACTTACAGAGAGATATCAATACATAGGTTTGAAGATTCTTACTAGTCAGATATATTCTTGTGCGGTGAATAGGGGGTGTTGAGTCCAGTTCACTGAAAAAGGAATAGGTCTTGTCTCTTACATATTGGGTTTATGGAACGGTATCGGAGCTAATTTGAAACCCTTGTTTTATGCATCACCCCACCTCACCTTTCCCGTTCAGCAGCCATAGTGTGTTTCCTAAACGTGGGACTCTGTTCTGTTTTGCAATTCAGTTCAAGTGTAGCGGTTTTTACATTCCCACTCTAAGTGATATCTTATGATAAGTGTCTTTTTCTGTGTGACTTATTTCACTTAGAATCGTCGTACCTAAATCCACTCATCGTGCTGCTACTAGCCTTATGACGTGGATTTCATGGCTGAGTGATATTCCATTGTACATGAGGACCACAACTTCTTTATCCATTTTTCTCTTTCCTAGGATATTTAAGGTGTAATGAAGTGGGGGTTCTTGTCCACAGAGCAGCCCTAAACTTTGGGGTGCCTGTGTCTTGCTGATTTTTAGTTTTCCCAATTTATACGCCCATGAGTGGAAGTGCCCTATGCTCTCCAAGCTGTGTTTTTTAGATGTTTCAGAACACACCGTACACTTCTCCAGAGTGGCTGTTGGCAATTTACATCCCACCCATCAGCTTAGCAAGGCTCCCATTTCTCCATGGCCGGTCCTGCATTTCTGGTTTGGACACTTTTTTCCGCATGGCCCTTTTGCCCGCTGGGAAGCGAGACTTCTTTGGAGCGCTGATTGGCCTTTCCAGGTTGCTTGGTTGGCCAAAAAGGGCGTATGCGTTTTTTCCTGAATATATTCAGGAAAAAACGCATACGCCCTTTTTGGCCAAGGGCATCATTGTCCACGTTTTGCCGCTTTTCATGTGCTTTCAAGGCGATTCGAATCTACCTCCTGAAATCTGTTTCCTGCAATTCTGCCTTGCTTTCAAAGCCTCTTCGTTGCCTTCCCTTAGTATATTTGTGGACGAGAGGTATCATTTAAAACTGTGCAGGTTTGTGAATTGCAGTGCCCCTGAGCTCCATTTTTCAACTCGCTTTTTTGGGAGCCGGCCGCAAAAGCGCAGGATTGCTTCAGGCCCTCTTCTGGTTCTGGGGGGCAGGCTGAGCTTGTGCTTAATTCTTCTTCCTGATGGGAAAATAGAGTGACCTGTGCCTGTCCCAACACCTAGAGCTAGTCTCTCATTGGTTCCCCCTCTTCCCGTTCATCCTCAGGACAAATTGCAACCTGTACGGAACAGGAGGTTAAAGGTGCTGATTCTCCAAGGAGGGAGATGGCTAGTAAATCGGCTGGAATGGCGAACCCGAGCAAAGGAGATGAGAAATGAGGTGCGTTTTAGAAACCTTTCCCGATCACACGGTGTACCATCTTCTGGGTTTCTCATGCCTGTTTTCGACGTAGGAAGATGCCCTTGAACCTGGAGATTTGGGACCCATGGGATGGGTACCATGCAGTATTACTTGAAAGGGTCTGCGTTGGCTCACCCAACCTCACCGAACCTCTCAGCCCCAAGAGTGTCCACCCTTATGTCTCAATCAGCTGTGGGTCTAGATATGGTCAATCCAGGTTGCATCACAGCCCCTGAACGAATTTTGTAAGAATTTCTCTCTCTTTCACTGTCTTTGTTTCACGGGTTTTGAAAAGTAATTTAGTTTTATAATGGGGTTTAGCTGCTTTTCACGGCTGTGTTTATGCCGCTTTACACCCCCTTGACTCACTTACAGAGAGATATCAATACATAGGTTTGAAGATTCTTACTAGTCAGATATATTCTTGTGCGGTGAATAGGGGGTGTTGAGTCCAGTTCACTGAAAAAGGAATAGGTCTTGTCTCTTACATATTGGGTTTATGGAACGGTATCGGAGCTAATTTGAAACCCTTGTTTTATGCATCACCCCACCTCACCTTTCCCGTTCAGCAGCCATAGTGTGTTTCCTAAACGTGGGACTCTGTTCTGTTTTGCAATTCAGTTCAAGTGTAGCGGTTTTTAAATTCCCACTCTAACTGATATCTTATGATAAGTGTCTTTTTCTGTGTGACTTATTTCACTTAGAATCGTCGAACCTAAATCCACTCATCGTGCTGCTACTAGCCTTATGACGTTGATTTCATGGCTGAGTGATATTCCATTGTACATGAGGACCACAACTTCTTTATCCATTTTTCTCTTTCCTAGGATATTTAAGGTGTAATGAAGTGGGGGTTCTTGTCCACAGAGCAGCCCTAAACTTTGGGGTGCCTGTGTCTTGCTGATTTTTAGTTTTCCCAATTTATACGCCCATGAGTGGAAGTGCCCTATGCTCTCCAAGCTGTGTTTTTTAGATGTTTCAGAACACACCGTACACTTCTCCAGAGTGGCTGTTGGCAATTTACATCCCACCCATCAGCGTAGCAAGGCTCCCATTTCTCCATGGCCGGTCCTGCATTTCTGGTTTGGACACTTTTTTCCCCATGGCCCTTTTGCCCGCTGGGAAGCGAGACTTCTTTGGAGCGCTGATTGGCCTTTCCAGGTTGCTTGGTTGGCCAAAAAGGGCGTATGCGTTTTTTCCTGAATATATTCAGGAAAAAACGCATACGCCCTTTTTGGCCAAGGGCATCATTGTCCACGTTTTGCCGCTTTTCATGTGCTTTCAAGGCGATTCGAATCTACCTCCTGAAATCTGTTTCCTGCAATTCTGCCTTGCTTTCAAAGCCTCTTCGTTGCCTTCCCTTAATATATTTGTGGACGAGAGGTATCATTTAAAACTCTGCAGGTTTGTGAATTGCAGTGCCCCTGAGCTCCATTTTTCAACTCGCTTTTTTGGGAGCTGGCCGCAAAAGCGCAGGATTGCTTCAGGCCCTCTTCTGGTTCTGGGGGGCAGGCTGAGCTTGTGCTTGATTCTTCTTCCTGATGGGAAAATAGAGTGACCTGTGCCTGTCCCAACACCTAGAGCTAGTCTCTCATTGGTTCCCCCTCTTCCCGTTCATCCTCAGGACAAATTGCAACCTGTACGGAACAGGAGGTTAAAGGTGCTGATTCTCCAAGGAGGGAGATGGCTAGTAAATCGGCTGGAATGGCGAACCCGAGCAAAGGAGATGAGAAATGAGGTGCGTTTTAGAAACCTTTCCCGATCACACGGTGTACCATCTTCTGGGTTTCTCATGCCTGTTTTCGACGTAGGAAGATGCCCTTGAACCTGGAGATTTGGGACCCATGGGATGGGTACCATGCAGTATTACTTGAAAGGGTCTGCGTTGGCTCACCCAACCTCACCGAACCTCTCAGCCCCAAGAGTGTCCACCCTTATGTCTCAATCAGCTGTGGGTCTAGATATGGTCAATCCAGGTTGCATCACAGCCCGTGAACGAATTTTGTAAGAATTTCTCTCGCTTTCACTGTCTTTGTTTCACGGGTTTTGAAAAGTAATTTATTTTTATAATGGGGTTTAGCTGCTTTTCACGGCTGTGTTTATGCCGCTTTACACCCCCTTGACTCACTTACAGAGAGATATCAATACATAGGTTTGAAGATTCTTACTAGTCAGATACATTCTTGTGCGGTGAATAGGGGTTGTTGAGTCCAGTTCACTGAAAAAGGAATAGGTCTTGTCTCTTACATATTGGGATTATGGAACGGTATCGGAGCTAATTTGAAACCCTTGTTTTATGCATCACCCCACCTCACCTTTCCCGTTCAGCAGCCATAGTGTGTTTCCTAAACATGTGACTCTGTTCTGTTTTGCAATTCAGTTCAAGTGTAGCGGTTTTTACATTCCCTCTAGAAGTGATATCTTATGATAAGTGTCTTTTTCTGTGTGACTTATTTCACTTAGAATCGTCGTACCTAAATCCACTCATCGTGCTGCTACTAGCCTTATGACGTGGATTTCATGGCTGAGTGATATTCCATTGTACATGAGGACCACAACTTCTTTATCCATTTTTCTCTTTCCTAGGATATTTAAGGTGTAATGAAGTGGGGGTTCTTGTCCACAGAGCAGCCCTAAACTTTGGGGTGCCTGTGTCTTGCTGATGTTTAGTTTTCCCAATTTATACGCCCATGAGTGGAAGTGCCCTATGCTCTCCAAGCTGTGTTTTTTAGATGTTTCAGAACACACCGTACACTTCTCCAGAGTGGCTGTTGGCAATTTACATCCCACCCATCAGCGTAGCAAGGCTCCCATTTCTCCATGGCCGGTCCTGCATTTCTGGTTTGGACACTTTTTTCCGCATGGCCCTTTTGCCCGCTGGGAAGCGAGACTTCTTTGGAGCGCTGATTGGCCTTTCCAGGTTGCTTGGTTGGCCAAAAAGGGCGTATGCGTTTTTTCCTGAATATATTCAGGAAAAAACGCATACGCCCTTTTTGGCCAAGGGCATCATTGTCCACGTTTTGCCGCTTTTCATGTGCTTTCAAGGCGATTCGAATCTACCTCCTGAAATCTGTTTCCTGCAATTCTGCCTTGCTTTCAAAGCCTCTTCGTTGCCTTCCCTTAGTATAATTGTGGACGAGAGGTATCATTTAAAACTGTGCAGGTTTGTGAATTGCAGTGCCCCTGAGCTCCATTTTTCAACTCGCTTTTTTGGGAGCTGGCCGCAAAAGCGCAGGATTGCTTCAGGCCCTCTTCTGGTTCTGGGGGGCAGGCTGAGCTTGTGCTTGATTCTTCTTCCTGATGGGAAAATAGAGTGACCTGTGCCTGTCCCAACACCTAGAGCTAGTCTCTCATTGGTTCCCCCTCTTCCCGTTCATCCTCAGGACAAATTGCAACCTGTACGGAACAGGAGGTTAAAGGTGCTGATTCTCCAAGGAGGGAGATGGCTAGTAAATCGGCTGGAATGGCGAACCCGAGCAAAGGAGATGAGAAATGAGGTGCGTTTTAGAAACCTTTCCCGATCACACGGTGTACCATCTTCTGGGTTTCTCATGCCTGTTTTCGACGTAGGAAGATGCCCTTGAACCTGGAGATTTGGGACCCATGGGATGGGTACCATGCAGTATTACTTGAAAGGGTCTGCGTTGGCTCACCCAACCTCACCGAACCTCTCAGCCCCAAGAGTGTCCACCCTTATGTCTCAATCAGCTGTGGGTCTAGATATGGTCAATCCAGGTTGCATCACAGCCCCTGAACGAATTTTGTAAGAATTTCTCTCGCTTTCACTGTCTTTGTTTCACGGGTTTTGAAAAGTAATTTATTTTTATAATGGGGTTTAGCTGCTTTTCACGGCTGTGTTTATGCCGCTTTACACCCCCTTGACTCACTTACAGAGAGATATCAATACATAGGTTTGAAGATTCTTACTAGTCAGATATATTCTTGTGCGGTGAATAGGGGGTGTTGAGTCCAGTTCACTGAAAAAGGAATAGGTCTTGTCTCTTACATATTGGGTTTATGGAACGGTATCGGAGCTAATTTGAAACCCTTGTTTTATGCATCACCCCACCTCACCTTTCCCGTTCAGCAGCCATAGTGTGTTTCCTAAACGTGTGACTCTGTTCTGTTTTGCAATTCAGTTCAAGTGTAGCGGTTTTTACATTCCCTCTAGAAGTGATATCTTATGATAAGTGTCTTTTTCTGTGTGACTTATTTCACTTAGAATCGTCGTACCTAAATCCACTCATCGTGCTGCTACTAGCCTTATGACGTGGATTTCATGGCTGAGTGATATTCCATTGTACATGAGGACCCCAACTTCTTTATCCATTTTTCTCTTTCCTAGGATATTTAAGGTGTAATGAAGTGGGGGTTCTTGTCCACAGAGCAGCCCTAAACTTTGGGGTGCCTGTGTCTTGCTGATTTTTAGTTTTCCCAATTTATACGCCCATGAGTGGAAGTGCCCTATGCTCTCCAAGCTGTGTTTTTTAGATGTTTCAGAACACACCGTACACTTCTCCAGAGTGGCTGTTGGCAATTTACATCCCACCCATCAGCTTAGCAAGGCTCCCATTTCTCCATGGCCGGTCTTGCATTTCTGGTTTGGACACTTTTTTCCGCATGGCCCTTTTGCCCGCTGGGAAGCGAGACTTCTTTGGAGCGCTGATTGGCCTTTCCAGGTTGCTTGGTTGGCCAAAAAGGGCGTATGCGTTTTTTCCTGAATATATTCAGGAAAAAACGCATACGCCCTTTTTGGCCAAGGGCATCATTGTCCACGTTTTGCCGCTTTTCATGTGCTTTCAAGGCGATTCGAATCTACCTCCTGAAATCTGTTTCCTGCAATTCTGCCTTGCTTTCAAAGCCTCTTCGTTGCCTTCCCTTAGTATATTTGTGGACGAGAGGTATCATTTAAAACTGTGCACGTTTGTGAATTGCAGTGCCCCTGAGCTCCATTTTTCAACTCGCTTTTTTGGGAGCCGGCCGCAAAAGCGCAGGATTGCTTCAGGCCCTCTTCTGGTTCTGGGGGGCAGGCTGAGCTTGTGCTTAATTCTTCTTCCTGATGGGAAAATAGAGTGACCTGTGCCTGTCCCAACACCTAGAGCTAGTCTCTCATTGGTTCCCCCTCTTCCCGTTCATCCTCAGGACAAATTGCAACCTGTACGGAACAGGAGGTTAAAGGTGCTGATTCTCCAAGGAGGGAGATGGCTAGTAAATCGGCTGGAATGGCGAACCCGAGCAAAGGAGATGAGAAATGAGGTGCGTTTTAGAAACCTTTCCCGATCACACGGTGTACCATCTTCTGGGTTTCTCATGCCTGTTTTCGACGTAGGAAGATGCCCTTGAACCTGGAGATTTGGGACCCATGGGATGGGTACCATGCAGTATTACTTGAAAGGGTCTGCGTTGGCTCACCCAACCTCACCGAACCTCTCAGCCCCAAGAGTGTCCACCCTTATGTCTCAATCAGCTGTGGGTCTAGATATGGTCAATCCAGGTTGCATCACAGCCCCTGAACGAATTTTGTAAGAATTTCTCTCTCTTTCACTGTCTTTGTTTCACGGGTTTTGAAAAGTAATTTAGTTTTATAATGGGGTTTAGCTGCTTTTCACGGCTGTGTTTATGCCGCTTTACACCCCCTTGACTCACTTACAGAGAGATATCAATACATAGGTTTGAAGATTCTTACTAGTCAGATATATTCTTGTGCGGTGAATAGGGGGTGTTGAGTCCAGTTCACTGAAAAAGGAATAGGTCTTGTCTCTTACATATTGGGTTTATGGAACGGTATCGGAGCTAATTTGAAACCCTTGTTTTATGCATCACCCCACCTCACCTTTCCCGTTCAGCAGCCATAGTGTGTTTCCTAAACGTGTGACTCTGTTCTGTTTTGCAATTCAGTTCAAGTGTAGCGGTTTTTACATTCCCTCTAGAAGTGATATCTTATGATAAGTGTCTTTTTCTGTGTGACTTATTTCACTTAGAATCGTCGTACCTAAATCCACTCATCGTGCTGCTACTAGCCTTATGACGTGGATTTCATGGCTGAGTGATATTCCATTGTACATGAGGACCACAACTTCTTTATCCATTTTTCTCTTTCCTAGGATATTTAAGGTGTAATGAAGTGGGGGTTCTTGTCCACAGAGCAGCCCTAAACTTTGGGGTGCCTGTGTCTTGCTGATGTTTAGTTTTCCCAATTTATACGCCCATGAGTGGAAGTGCCCTATGCTCTCCAAGCTGTGTTTTTTAGATGTTTCAGAACACACCGTACACTTCTCCAGAGTGGCTGTTGGCAATTTACATCCCACCCATCAGCGTAGCAAGGCTCCCATTTCTCCATGGCCGGTCCTGCATTTCTGGTTTGGACACTTTTTTCCGCATGGCCCTTTTGCCCGCTGGGAAGCGAGACTTCTTTGGAGCGCTGATTGGCCTTTCCAGGTTGCTTGGTTGGCCAAAAAGGGCGTATGCGTTTTTTCCTGAATATATTCAGGAAAAAACGCATACGCCCTTTTTGGCCAAGGGCATCATTGTCCACGTTTTGCCGCTTTTCATGTGCTTTCAAGGCGATTCGAATCTACCTCCTGAAATCTGTTTCCTGCAATTCTGCCTTGCTTTCAAAGCCTCTTCGTTGCCTTCCCTTAGTATATTTGTGGACGAGAGGTATCATTTAAAACTGTGCAGGTTTGTGAATTGCAGTGCCCCTGAGCTCCATTTTCCAACTCGCTTTTTTGGGAGCCGGCCGCAAAAGCGCAGGATTGCTTCAGGCCCTCTTCTGGTTCTGGGGGGCAGGCTGAGCTTGTGCTTAATTCTTCTTCCTGATGGGAAAATAGAGTGACCTGTGCCTGTCCCAACACCTAGAGCTAGTCTCTCATTGGTTCCCCCTCTTCCCGTTCATCCTCAGGACAAATTGCAACCTGTATGGAACAGGAGGTTAAAGGTGCTGATTCTCCAAGGAGGGAGATGGCTAGTAAATCGGCTGGAATGGCGAACCCGAGCAAAGGAGATGAGAAATGAGGTGCGTTTTAGAAACCTTTCCCGATCACACGGTGTACCATCTTCTGGGTTTCTCATGCCTGTTTTCGACGTAGGAAGATGCCCTTGAACCTGGAGATTTGGGACCCATGGGATGGGTACCATGCAGTATTACTTGAAAGGGTCTGCGTTGGCTCACCCAACCTCACCGAACCTCTCAGCCCCAAGAGTGTCCACCCTTATGTCTCAATCAGCTGTGGGTCTAGATATGGTCAATCCAGGTTGCATCACAGCCCCTGAACGAATTTTGTAAGAATTTCTCTCTCTTTCACTGTCTTTGTTTCACGGGTTTTGAAAAGTAATTTATTTTTATATTGGGGTTTAGCTGCTTTTCACGGCTGTGTTTATGCCGCTTTACACCCCCTTGACTCACTTACAGAGAGATATCAATACATAGGTTTGAAGATTCTTACTAGTCAGATATATTCTTGTGCGGTGAATAGGGGGTGTTGAGTCCAGTTCACTGAAAAAGGAATAGGTCTTGTCTCTTACATATTGGGTTTATGGAACGGTATCGGAGCTAATTTGAAACCCTTGTTTTATGCATCACCCCACCTCACCTTTCCCGTTCAGCAGCCATAGTGTGTTTCCTAAACGTGGGACTCTGTTCTGTTTTGCAATTCAGTTCAAGTGTAGCGGTTTTTACATTCCCACTCTAAGTGATATCTTATGATAAGTGTCTTTTTCTGTGTGACTTATTTCACTTAGAATCGTCGTACCTAAATCCACTCATCGTGCTGCTACTAGCCTTATGACGTGGATTTCATGGCTGAGTGATATTCCATTGTACATGAGGACCACAACTTCTTTATCCATTTTTCTCTTTCCTAGGATATTTAAGGTGTAATGAAGTGGGGGTTCTTGTCCACAGAGCAGCCCTAAACTTTGGGGTGCCTGTGTCTTGCTGATTTTTAGTTTTCCCAATTTATACGCCCATGAGTGGAAGTGCCCTATGCTCTCCAAGCTGTGTTTTTTAGATGTTTCAGAACACACCGTACACTTCTCCAGAGTGGCTGTTGGCAATTTACATCCCACCCATCAGCTTAGCAAGGCTCCCATTTCTCCATGGCCGGTCCTGCATTTCTGGTTTGGACACTTTTTTCCGCATGGCCCTTTTGCCCGCTGGGAAGCGAGACTTCTTTGGAGCGCTGATTGGCCTTTCCAGGTTGCTTGGTTGGCCAAAAAGGGCGTATGCGTTTTTTCCTGAATATATTCAGGAAAAAACGCATACGCCCTTTTTGGCCAAGGGCATCATTGTCCACGTTTTGCCGCTTTTCATGTGCTTTCAAGGCGATTCGAATCTACCTCCTGAAATCTGTTTCCTGCAATTCTGCCTTGCTTTCAAAGCCTCTTCGTTGCCTTCCCTTAGTATATTTGTGGACGAGAGGTATCATTTAAAACTGTGCAGGTTTGTGAATTGCAGTGCCCCTGAGCTCCATTTTTCAACTCGCTTTTTTGGGAGCCGGCCGCAAAAGCGCAGGATTGCTTCAGGCCCTCTTCTGGTTCTGGGGGGCAGGCTGAGCTTGTGCTTAATTCTTCTTCCTGATGGGAAAATAGAGTGACCTGTGCCTGTCCCAACACCTAGAGCTAGTCTCTCATTGGTTCCCCCTCTTCCCGTTCATCCTCAGGACAAATTGCAACCTGTACGGAACAGGAGGTTAAAGGTGCTGATTCTCCAAGGAGGGAGATGGCTAGTAAATCGGCTGGAATGGCGAACCCGAGCAAAGGAGATGAGAAATGAGGTGCGTTTTAGAAACCTTTCCCGATCACACGGTGTACCATCTTCTGGGTTTCTCATGCCTGTTTTCGACGTAGGAAGATGCCCTTGAACCTGGAGATTTGGGACCCATGGGATGGGTACCATGCAGTATTACTTGAAAGGGTCTGCGTTGGCTCACCCAACCTCACCGAACCTCTCAGCCCCAAGAGTGTCCACCCTTATGTCTCAATCAGCTGTGGGTCTAGATATGGTCAATCCAGGTTGCATCACAGCCCCTGAACGAATTTTGTAAGAATTTCTCTCTCTTTCACTGTCTTTGTTTCACGGGTTTTGAAAAGTAATTTAGTTTTATAATGGGGTTTAGCTGCTTTTCACGGCTGTGTTTATGCCGCTTTACACCCCCTTGACTCACTTACAGAGAGATATCAATACATAGGTTTGAAGATTCTTACTAGTCAGATATATTCTTGTGCGGTGAATAGGGGGTGTTGAGTCCAGTTCACTGAAAAAGGAATAGGTCTTGTCTCTTACATATTGGGTTTATGGAACGGTATCGGAGCTAATTTGAAACCCTTGTTTTATGCATCACCCCACCTCACCTTTCCCGTTCAGCAGCCATAGTGTGTTTCCTAAACGTGGGACTCTGTTCTGTTTTGCAATTCAGTTCAAGTGTAGCGGTTTTTAAATTCCCACTCTAACTGATATCTTATGATAAGTGTCTTTTTCTGTGTGACTTATTTCACTTAGAATCGTCGAACCTAAATCCACTCATCGTGCTGCTACTAGCCTTATGACGTTGATTTCATGGCTGAGTGATATTCCATTGTACATGAGGACCACAACTTCTTTATCCATTTTTCTCTTTCCTAGGATATTTAAGGTGTAATGAAGTGGGGGTTCTTGTCCACAGAGCAGCCCTAAACTTTGGGGTGCCTGTGTCTTGCTGATTTTTAGTTTTCCCAATTTATACGCCCATGAGTGGAAGTGCCCTATGCTCTCCAAGCTGTGTTTTTTAGATGTTTCAGAACACACCGTACACTTCTCCAGAGTGGCTGTTGGCAATTTACATCCCACCCATCAGCGTAGCAAGGCTCCCATTTCTCCATGGCCGGTCCTGCATTTCTGGTTTGGACACTTTTTTCCCCATGGCCCTTTTGCCCGCTGGGAAGCGAGACTTCTTTGGAGCGCTGATTGGCCTTTCCAGGTTGCTTGGTTGGCCAAAAAGGGCGTATGCGTTTTTTCCTGAATATATTCAGGAAAAAACGCATACGCCCTTTTTGGCCAAGGGCATCATTGTCCACGTTTTGCCGCTTTTCATGTGCTTTCAAGGCGATTCGAATCTACCTCCTGAAATCTGTTTCCTGCAATTCTGCCTTGCTTTCAAAGCCTCTTCGTTGCCTTCCCTTAATATATTTGTGGACGAGAGGTATCATTTAAAACTCTGCAGGTTTGTGAATTGCAGTGCCCCTGAGCTCCATTTTTCAACTCGCTTTTTTGGGAGCTGGCCGCAAAAGCGCAGGATTGCTTCAGGCCCTCTTCTGGTTCTGGGGGGCAGGCTGAGCTTGTGCTTGATTCTTCTTCCTGATGGGAAAATAGAGTGACCTGTGCCTGTCCCAACACCTAGAGCTAGTCTCTCATTGGTTCCCCCTCTTCCCGTTCATCCTCAGGACAAATTGCAACCTGTACGGAACAGGAGGTTAAAGGTGCTGATTCTCCAAGGAGGGAGATGGCTAGTAAATCGGCTGGAATGGCGAACCCGAGCAAAGGAGATGAGAAATGAGGTGCGTTTTAGAAACCTTTCCCGATCACACGGTGTACCATCTTCTGGGTTTCTCATGCCTGTTTTCGACGTAGGAAGATGCCCTTGAACCTGGAGATTTGGGACCCATGGGATGGGTACCATGCAGTATTACTTGAAAGGGTCTGCGTTGGCTCACCCAACCTCACCGAACCTCTCAGCCCCAAGAGTGTCCACCCTTATGTCTCAATCAGCTGTGGGTCTAGATATGGTCAATCCAGGTTGCATCACAGCCCGTGAACGAATTTTGTAAGAATTTCTCTCGCTTTCACTGTCTTTGTTTCACGGGTTTTGAAAAGTAATTTATTTTTATAATGGGGTTTAGCTGCTTTTCACGGCTGTGTTTATGCCGCTTTACACCCCCTTGACTCACTTACAGAGAGATATCAATACATAGGTTTGAAGATTCTTACTAGTCAGATACATTCTTGTGCGGTGAATAGGGGTTGTTGAGTCCAGTTCACTGAAAAAGGAATAGGTCTTGTCTCTTACATATTGGGATTATGGAACGGTATCGGAGCTAATTTGAAACCCTTGTTTTATGCATCACCCCACCTCACCTTTCCCGTTCAGCAGCCATAGTGTGTTTCCTAAACATGTGACTCTGTTCTGTTTTGCAATTCAGTTCAAGTGTAGCGGTTTTTACATTCCCTCTAGAAGTGATATCTTATGATAAGTGTCTTTTTCTGTGTGACTTATTTCACTTAGAATCGTCGTACCTAAATCCACTCATCGTGCTGCTACTAGCCTTATGACGTGGATTTCATGGCTGAGTGATATTCCATTGTACATGAGGACCACAACTTCTTTATCCATTTTTCTCTTTCCTAGGATATTTAAGGTGTAATGAAGTGGGGGTTCTTGTCCACAGAGCAGCCCTAAACTTTGGGGTGCCTGTGTCTTGCTGATGTTTAGTTTTCCCAATTTATACGCCCATGAGTGGAAGTGCCCTATGCTCTCCAAGCTGTGTTTTTTAGATGTTTCAGAACACACCGTACACTTCTCCAGAGTGGCTGTTGGCAATTTACATCCCACCCATCAGCGTAGCAAGGCTCCCATTTCTCCATGGCCGGTCCTGCATTTCTGGTTTGGACACTTTTTTCCGCATGGCCCTTTTGCCCGCTGGGAAGCGAGACTTCTTTGGAGCGCTGATTGGCCTTTCCAGGTTGCTTGGTTGGCCAAAAAGGGCGTATGCGTTTTTTCCTGAATATATTCAGGAAAAAACGCATACGCCCTTTTTGGCCAAGGGCATCATTGTCCACGTTTTGCCGCTTTTCATGTGCTTTCAAGGCGATTCGAATCTACCTCCTGAAATCTGTTTCCTGCAATTCTGCCTTGCTTTCAAAGCCTCTTCGTTGCCTTCCCTTAGTATAATTGTGGACGAGAGGTATCATTTAAAACTGTGCAGGTTTGTGAATTGCAGTGCCCCTGAGCTCCATTTTTCAACTCGCTTTTTTGGGAGCTGGCCGCAAAAGCGCAGGATTGCTTCAGGCCCTCTTCTGGTTCTGGGGGGCAGGCTGAGCTTGTGCTTGATTCTTCTTCCTGATGGGAAAATAGAGTGACCTGTGCCTGTCCCAACACCTAGAGCTAGTCTCTCATTGGTTCCCCCTCTTCCCGTTCATCCTCAGGACAAATTGCAACCTGTACGGAACAGGAGGTTAAAGGTGCTGATTCTCCAAGGAGGGAGATGGCTAGTAAATCGGCTGGAATGGCGAACCCGAGCAAAGGAGATGAGAAATGAGGTGCGTTTTAGAAACCTTTCCCGATCACACGGTGTACCATCTTCTGGGTTTCTCATGCCTGTTTTCGACGTAGGAAGATGCCCTTGAACCTGGAGATTTGGGACCCATGGGATGGGTACCATGCAGTATTACTTGAAAGGGTCTGCGTTGGCTCACCCAACCTCACCGAACCTCTCAGCCCCAAGAGTGTCCACCCTTATGTCTCAATCAGCTGTGGGTCTAGATATGGTCAATCCAGGTTGCATCACAGCCCCTGAACGAATTTTGTAAGAATTTCTCTCGCTTTCACTGTCTTTGTTTCACGGGTTTTGAAAAGTAATTTATTTTTATAATGGGGTTTAGCTGCTTTTCACGGCTGTGTTTATGCCGCTTTACACCCCCTTGACTCACTTACAGAGAGATATCAATACATAGGTTTGAAGATTCTTACTAGTCAGATATATTCTTGTGCGGTGAATAGGGGGTGTTGAGTCCAGTTCACTGAAAAAGGAATAGGTCTTGTCTCTTACATATTGGGTTTATGGAACGGTATCGGAGCTAATTTGAAACCCTTGTTTTATGCATCACCCCACCTCACCTTTCCCGTTCAGCAGCCATAGTGTGTTTCCTAAACGTGTGACTCTGTTCTGTTTTGCAATTCAGTTCAAGTGTAGCGGTTTTTACATTCCCTCTAGAAGTGATATCTTATGATAAGTGTCTTTTTCTGTGTGACTTATTTCACTTAGAATCGTCGTACCTAAATCCACTCATCGTGCTGCTACTAGCCTTATGACGTGGATTTCATGGCTGAGTGATATTCCATTGTACATGAGGACCACAACTTCTTTATCCATTTTTCTCTTTCCTAGGATATTTAAGGTGTAATGAAGTGGGGGTTCTTGTCCACAGAGCAGCCCTAAACTTTGGGGTGCCTGTGTCTTGCTGATGTTTAGTTTTCCCAATTTATACGCCCATGAGTGGAAGTGCCCTATGCTCTCCAAGCTGTGTGTTTTAGATGTTTCAGGACACACCGTACACTTCTCCAGAGTGGCTGTTGGCAATTTACATCCCACCCATCAGCGTAGCAAGGCTCCCATTTCTCCATGGCCGGTCCTGCATTTCTGGTTTGGACACTTTTTTCCGCATGGCCCTTTTGCCCGCTGGGAAGCGAGACTTCTTTGGAGCGCTGATTGGCCTTTCCAGGTTGCTTGGTTGGCCAAAAAGGGCGTATGCGTTATTTCCTGAATATATTCAGAAAAAACGCATACGCCCTTTTTGGCCAAGGGCATCATTGTCCACGTTTTGCCGCTTTTCATGTGCTTTCAAGGCGATTCGAATCTACCTCCTGAAATCTGTTTCCTGCAATTCTGCCTTGCTTTCAAAGCCTCTTCGTTGCCTTCCCTTAGTATATTTGTGGACGAGAGGTATCATTTAAAACTGTGCAGGTTTGTGAATTGCAGTGCCCCTGAGCTCCATTTTTCAACTCGCTTTTTTGGGAGCTGGCCGCAAAAGCGCAGGATTGCTTCAGGCCCTCTTCTGGTTCTGGGGGGCAGGCTGAGCTTGTGCTTAATTCTTCTTCCTGATGGGAAAATAGAGTGACCTGTGCCTGTCCCAACACCTAGAGCTAGTCTCTCATTGGTTCCCCCTCTTCCCGTTCATCCTCAGGACAAATTGCAACCTGTACGGAACAGGAGGTTAAAGGTGCTGATTCTCCAAGGAGGGAGATGGCTAGTAAATCGGCTGGAATGGCGAACCCGAGCAAAGGACATGAGAAATGAGGTGCGTTTTAGAAACCTTTCCCGATCACACGGTGTACCATCTTCTGGGTTTCTCATGCCTGTTTTCGACGTAGGAAGATGCCCTTGAACCTGGAGATTTGGGACCCATGGGATGGGTACCATGCAGTATTACTTGAAAGGGTCTGCGTTGGCTCACCCAACCTAACCGAACCTCTCAGCCCCAAGAGTGTCCACCCTTATGTCTCAATCAGCTGTGGGTCTAGATATGGTCAATCCAGGTTGCATCACAGCCCCTGAACGAATTTTGTAAGAATTTCTCTCTCTTTCACTGTCTTTGTTTCACGGGTTTTGAAAAGTAATTTATTTTTATAATGGGGTTTAGCTGCTTTTCACGGCTGTGTTTATGCCGCTTTACACCCCCTTGACTCACTTACAGAGAGATATCAATACATAGGTTTGAAGATTCTTACTAGTCAGATATATTCTTGTGCGGTGAATAGGGGGTGTTGAGTCCAGTTCACTGAAAAAGGAATAGGTCTTGTCTCTTACATATTGGGTTTATGGAACGGTATCGGAGCTAATTTGAAACCCTTGTTTTATGCATCACCCCACCTCACCTTTCCCGTTCAGCAGCCATAGTGTGTTTCCTAAACGTGTGACTCTGTTCTGTTTTGCAATTCAGTTCAAGTGTAGCGGTTTTTACATTCCCTCTAGAAGTGATATCTTATGATAAGTGTCTTTTTCTGTGTGACTTATTTCACTTAGAATCGTCGTACCTAAATCCACTCATCGTGCTGCTACTAGCCTTATGACGTGGATTTCATGGCTGAGTGATATTCCATTGTACATGAGGACCACAACTTCTTTATCCATTTTTCTCTTTCCTAGGATATTTAAGGTGTAATGAAGTGGGGGTTCTTGTCCACAGAGCAGCCCTAAACTTTGGGGTGCCTGTGTCTTGCTGATGTTTAGTTTTCCCAATTTATACGCCCATGAGTGGAAGTGCCCTATGCTCTCCAAGCTGTGTGTTTTAGATGTTTCAGGACACACCGTACACTTCTCCAGAGTGGCTGTTGGCAATTTACATCCCACCCATCAGCGTAGCAAGGCTCCCATTTCTCCATGGCCGGTCCTGCATTTCTGGTTTGGACACTTTTTTCCGCATGGCCCTTTTGCCCGCTGGGAAGCGAGACTTCTTTGGAGCGCTGATTGGCCTTTCCAGGTTGCTTGGTTGGCCAAAAAGGGCGTATGCGTTTTTTCCTGAATATATTCAGGAAAAAACGCATACGCCCTTTTTGGCCAAGGGCATCATTGTCCACGTTTTGCCGCTTTTCATGTGCTTTCAAGGCGATTCGAATCTACCTCCTGAAATCTGTTTCCTGCAATTCTGCCTTGCTTTCAAAGCCTCTTCGTTGCCTTCCCTTAATATATTTGTGGACGAGAGGTATCATTTAAAACTCTGCAGGTTTGTGAATTGCAGTGCCCCTGAGCTCCATTTTTCAACTCGCTTTTTTGGGAGCTGACCGCAAAAGCGCAGGATTGCTTCAGGCCCTCTTCTGGTTCTGGGGGGCAGGCTGAGCTTGTGCTTAATTCTTCTTCCTGATGGGAAAATAGAGTGACCTGTGCCTGTCCCAACACCTAGAGCTAGTCTCTCATTGGTTCCCCCTCTTCCCGTTCATCCTCAGGACAAATTGCAACCTGTACGGAACAGGAGGTTAAAGGTGCTGATTCTCCAAGGAGGGAGATGGCTAGTAAATCGGCTGGAATGGCGAACCCGAGCAAAGGAGATGAGAAATGAGGTGCGTTTTAGAAACCTTTCCCGATCACACGGTGTACCATCTTCTGGGTTTCTCATGCCTGTTTTCGACGTAGGAAGATGCCCTTGAACCTGGAGATTTGGGACCCATGGGATGGGTACCATGCAGTATTACTTGAAAGGGTCTGCGTTGGCTCACCCAACCTCACCGAACCTCTCAGCCCCAAGAGTGTCCACCCTTATGTCTCAATCAGCTGTGGGTCTAGATATGGTCAATCCAGGTTGCATCACAGCCCGTGAACGAATTTTGTAAGAATTTCTCTCGCTTTCACTGTCTTTGTTTCACGGGTTTTGAAAAGTAATTTATTTTTATAATGGGGTTTAGCTGCTTTTCACGGCTGTGTTTATGCCGCTTTACACCCCCTTGACTCACTTACAGAGAGATATCAATACATAGGTTTGAAGATTCTTACTAGTCAGATACATTCTTGTGCGGTGAATAGGGGTTGTTGAGTCCAGTTCACTGAAAAAGGAATAGGTCTTGTCTCTTACATATTGGGATTATGGAACGGTATCGGAGCTAATTTGAAACCCTTGTTTTATGCATCACCCCACCTCACCTTTCCCGTTCAGCAGCCATAGTGTGTTTCCTAAACGTGTGACTCTGTTCTGTTTTGCAATTCAGTTCAAGTGTAGCGGTTTTTACATTCCCTCTCTAAGTGATATCTTATGATAAGTGTCTTTTTCTGTGTGACTTATTTCACTTAGAATCGTCGTACCTAAATCCACTCATCGTGCTGCTACTAGCCTTATGACGTTGATTTCATGGCTGAGTGATATTCCATTGTACATGAGGACCACAACTTCTTTATCCATTTTTCTCTTTCCTAGGATATTTAAGGTGTAATGAAGTGGGGGTTCTTGTCAACAGAGCAGCCCTAAACTTTGGGGTGCCTGTGTCTTGCTGATTTTTAGTTTTCCCAATTTATACGCCCATGAGTGGAAGTGCCCTATGCTCTCCAAGCTGTGTTTTTAGATGTTTCAGAACACACCGTACACTTCTCCGGAGTGCCTGTTGGCAATTTACATCCCACCCATCAGCGTAGCAATGCTCCCATTTCTCCATGGCCGGTCCTGCATTTCTGGTTTGGACACTTTTTTCCGCATGGCCCTTTTGCCCGCTGGGAAGCGAGACTTCTTTGGAGCGCTGATTGGCCTTTCCAGGTTGCTTGGTTGGCCAAAAAGGGCGTATGCGTTTTTTCCTGAATATATTCAGGAAAAAACGCATACGCCCTTTTTGGCCAAGGGCATCATTGTCCACGTTTTGCCGCTTTTCATGTGCTTTCAAGGCGATTCGAATCTACCTCCTGAAATCTGTTTCCTGCAATTCTGCCTTGCTTTCAAAGCCTCTTCGTTGCCTTCCCTTAGTATAATTGTGGACGAGAGGTATCATTTAAAACTGTGCAGGTTTGTGAATTGCAGTGCCCCTGAGCTCCATTTTTCAACTCGCTTTTTTGGGAGCTGGCCGCAAAAGCGCAGGATTGCTTCAGGCCCTCTTCTGGTTCTGGGGGGCAGGCTGAGCTTGTGCTTGATTCTTCTTCCTGATGGGAAAATAGAGTGACCTGTGCCTGTCCCAACACCTAGAGCTAGTCTCTCATTGGTTCCCCCTCTTCCCCTTCATCCTCAGGACAAATTGCAACCTGTACGGAACAGGAGGTTAAAGGTGCTGATTCTCCAAGGAGGGAGATGGCTAGTAAATCGGCTGGAATGGCGAACCCGAGCAAAGGAGATGAGAAATGAGGTGCGTTTTAGAAACCTTTCCCGATCACACGGTGTACCATCTTCTGGGTTTCTCATGCCTGTTTTCGACGTAGGAAGATGCCCTTGAACCTGGAGATTTGGGACCCATGGGATGGGTACCATGCAGTATTACTTGAAAGGGTCTGCGTTGGCTCACCCAACCTCACCGAACCTCTCAGCCCCAAGAGTGTCCACCCTTATGTCTCAATCAGCTGTGGGTCTAGATATGGTCAATCCAGGTTGCATCACAGCCCGTGAACGAATTTTGTAAGAATTTCTCTCGCTTTCACTGTCTTTGTTTCACGGGTTTTGAAAAGTAATTTATTTTTATAATGGGGTTTAGCTGCTTTTCACGGCTGTGTTTATGCCGCTTTACACCCCCTTGACTCACTTACAGAGAGATATCAATACATAGGTTTGAAGATTCTTACTAGTCAGATACATTCTTGTGCGGTGAATAGGGGTTGTTGAGTCCAGTTCACTGAAAAAGGAATAGGTCTTGTCTCTTACATATTGGGATTATGGAACGGTATCGGAGCTAATTTGAAACCCTTGTTTTATGCATCACCCCACCTCACCTTTCCCGTTCAGCAGCCATAGTGTGTTTCCTAAACGTGTGACTCTGTTCTGTTTTGCAATTCAGTTCAAGTGTAGCGGTTTTTACATTCCCTCTCTAAGTGATATCTTATGATAAGTGTCTTTTTCTGTGTGACTTATTTCACTTAGAATCGTCGTACCTAAATCCACTCATCGTGCTGCTACTAGCCTTATGACGTTGATTTCATGGCTGAGTGATATTCCATTGTACATGAGGACCACAACTTCTTTATCCATTTTTCTCTTTCCTAGGATATTTAAGGTGTAATGAAGTGGGGGTTCTTGTCAACAGAGCAGCCCTAAACTTTGGGGTGCCTGTGTCTTGCTGATTTTTACTTTTCCCAATTTATACGCCCATGAGTGGAAGTGCCCTATGCTCTCCAAGCTGTGTTTTTAGATGTTTCAGAACACACCGTACACTTCTCCGGAGTGCCTGTTGGCAATTTACATCCCACCCATCAGCGTAGCAATGCTCCCATTTCTCCATGGCCGGTCCTGCATTTCTGGTTTGGACACTTTTTTCCGCATGGCCCTTTTGCCCGCTGGGAAGCGAGACTTCTTTGGAGCGCTGATTGGCCTTTCCAGGTTGCTTGGTTGGCCAAAAAGGGCGTATGCGTTTTTTCCTGAATATATTCAGGAAAAAACGCATACGCCCTTTTTGGCCAAGGGCATCATTGTCCACGTTTTGCCGCTTTTCATGTGCTTTCAAGGCGATTCGAATCTACCTCCTGAAATCTGTTTCCTGCAATTCTGCCTTGCTTTCAAAGCCTCTTCGTTGCCTTCCCTTAGTATAATTGTGGACGAGAGGTATCATTTAAAACTGTGCAGGTTTGTGAATTGCAGTGCCCCTGAGCTCCATTTTTCAACTCGCTTTTTTGGGAGCTGGCCGCAAAAGCGCAGGATTGCTTCAGGCCCTCTTCTGGTTCTGGGGGGCAGGCTGAGCTTGTGCTTGATTCTTCTTCCTGATGGGAAAATAGAGTGACCTGTGCCTGTCCCAACACCTAGAGCTAGTCTCTCATTGGTTCCCCCTCTTCCCGTTCATCCTCAGGACAAATTGCAACCTGTACGGAACAGGAGGTTAAAGGTGCTGATTCTCCAAGGAGGGAGATGGCTAGTAAATCGGCTGGAATGGCGAACCCGAGCAAAGGAGATGAGAAATGAGGTGCGTTTTAGAAACCTTTCCCGATCACACGGTGTACCATCTTCTGGGTTTCTCATGCCTGTTTTCGACGTAGGAAGATGCCCTTGAACCTGGAGATTTGGGACCCATGGGATGGGTACCATGCAGTATTACTTGAAAGGGTCTGCGTTGGCTCACCCAACCTCACCGAACCTCTCAGCCCCAAGAGTGTCCACCCTTATGTCTCAATCAGCTGTGGGTCTAGATATGGTCAATCCAGGTTGCATCACAGCCCGTGAACGAATTTTGTAAGAATTTCTCTCGCTTTCACTGTCTTTGTTTCACGGGTTTTGAAAAGTAATTTATTTTTATAATGGGGTTTAGCTGCTTTTCACGGCTGTGTTTATGCCGCTTTACACCCCCTTGACTCACTTACAGAGAGATATCAATACATAGGTTTGAAGATTCTTACTAGTCAGATATATTCTTGTGCGGTGAATAGGGGGTGTTGAGTCCAGTTCACTGAAAAAGGAATAGGTCTTGTCTCTTACATATTGGGTTTATGGAACGGTATCGGAGCTAATTTGAAACCCTTGTTTTATGCATCACCCCACCTCACCTTTCCCGTTCAGCAGCCATAGTGTGTTTCCTAAACGTGTGACTCTGTTCTGTTTTGCAATTCAGTTCAAGTGTAGCGGTTTTTACATTCCCTCTAGAAGTGATATCTTATGATAAGTGTCTTTTTCTGTGTGACTTATTTCACTTAGAATCGTCGTACCTAAATCCACTCATCGTGCTGCTACTAGCCTTATGACGTGGATTTCATGGCTGAGTGATATTCCATTGTACATGAGGACCACAACTTCTTTATCCATTTTTCTCTTTCCTAGGATATTTAAGGTGTAATGAAGTGGGGGTTCTTGTCCACAGAGCAGCCCTAAACTTTGGGGTGCCTGTGTCTTGCTGATGTTTAGTTTTCCCAATTTATACGCCCATGAGTGGAAGTGCCCTATGCTCTCCAAGCTGTGTGTTTTAGATGTTTCAGGACACACCGTACACTTCTCCAGAGTGGCTGTTGGCCATTTACATCCCACCCATCAGCGTAGCAAGGCTCCCATTTCTCCATGGCCGGTCCTGCATTTCTGGTTTGGACACTTTTTTCCGCATGGCCCTTTTGCCCGCTGGGAAGCGAGACTTCTTTGGAGCGCTGATTGGCCTTTCCAGGTTGCTTGGTTGGCCAAAAAGGGCGTATGCGTTATTTCCTGAATATATTCAGAAAAAACGCATACGCCCTTTTTGGCCAAGGGCATCATTGTCCACGTTTTGCCGCTTTTCATGTGCTTTCAAGGCGATTCGAATCTACCTCCTGAAATCTGTTTCCTGCAATTCTGCCTTGCTTTCAAAGCCTCTTCGTTGCCTTCCCTTAATATATTTGTGGACGAGAGGTATCATTTAAAACTCTGCAGGTTTGTGAATTGCAGTGCCCCTGAGCTCCATTTTTCAACTCGCTTTTTTGGGAGCTGACCGCAAAAGCGCAGGATTGCTTCAGGCCCTCTTCTGGTTCTGGGGGGCAGGCTGAGCTTGTGCTTAATTCTTCTTCCTGATGGGAAAATAGAGTGACCTGTGCCTGTCCCAACACCTAGAGCTAGTCTCTCATTGGTTCCCCCTCTTCCCCTTCATCCTCAGGACAAATTGCAACCTGTACGGAACAGGAGGTTAAAGGTGCTGATTCTCCAAGGAGAGAGATGGCTAGTAAATCGGCTGGAATGGCGAACCCGAGTAAAGGAGATGAGAAATGAGGTGCGTTTTAGAAAACCTTTCCCGATCACACGGTGTACCATCTTCTGGGTTTCTCATGCCTGTTTTCGACGTAGGAAGATGCCCTTGAACCTGGAGATTTGGGACCCATGGGATGGGTACCATGCAGTATTACTTGAAAGGGTCTGCGTTGGCTCACCCAACCTCACCAAACCTCTCAGCCCCAAGAGTGTCCACCCTTATGTCTCAATCAGCTGTGGGTCTAGATATGGTCAATCCAGGTTGCATCACAGCCCCTGAACGAATTTTGTAAGAATTTCTCTCTCTTTCACTGTCTTTGTTTCACGGGTTTTGAAAAGTAATTTATTTTTATAATGGGGTTTAGCTGCTTTTCACGGCTGTGTTTATGCCGCTTTACTCCCCCTTGACTCACTTACGGAGAGATATCAATACATAGGTTTGAAGATTCTTACTAGTCAGATATATTCTTGTGCGGTGAATAGGGGGTGTTGAGTCCAGTTCACTGAAAAAGGAATAGGTCTTGTCTCTTACATATTGGGTTTATGGAACGGTATCGGAGCTAATTTGAAACCCTTGTTTTATGCATCACCCCACCTCACCTTTCCCGTTCAGCAGCCATAGTGTGTTTCCTAAACGTGGGACTCTGTTCTGTTTTGCAATTCAGTTCAAGTGTAGCGGTTTTTACATTCCCTCTCTAAGTGGTATCTTATGATAAGTGTCTTTTTCTGTGTGACTTATTTCACTTAGAATCGTCGTACCTAAATCCACTCATCGTGCTGCTACTAGCCTTATGACGTTGATTTCATGGCTGAGTGATATTCCATTGTACATGAGGACCACAACTTCTTTATCCATTTTTCTCTTTCCTAGGATATTTAAGGTGTAATGAAGTGGGGGTTCTTGTCCACAGAGCAGCCCTATACTTTGGGGTGCCTGTGTCTTGCTGATGTTTAGTTTTCCCAATTTATACGCCCATGAGTGGAAGTGCCCTATGCTCTCCAAGCTGTGTGTTTTAGATGTTTCAGGACACACCGTACACTTCTCCAGAGTGGCTGTTGGCAATTTACATCCCACCCATCAGCGTAGCAATGCTCCCATTTCTCCATGGCCGGTCCTGCATTTCTGGTTTGGACACTTTTTTCCGCATGGCCCTTTTGCCCGCTGGGAAGCGAGACTTCTTTGGAGCGCTGATTGGCCTTTCCAGGTTGCTTGGTTGGCCAAAAAGGGCGTATGCGTTTTTTCCTGAATATATTCAGGAAAAAACGCATACGCCCTTTTTGGCCAAGGGCATCATTGTCCACGTTTTGCCGCTTTTCATGTGCTTTCAAGGCGATTCGAATCTACCTCCTGAAATCTGTTTCCTGCAATTCTGCCTTGCTTTCAAAGCCTCTTCGTTGCCTTCCCTTAGTATAATTGTGGACGAGAGGTATCATTTAAAACTGTGCAGGTTTGTGAATTGCAGTGCCCCTGAGCTCCATTTTTCAACTCGCTTTTTTGGGAGCTGGCCGCAAAAGCGCAGGATTGCTTCAGGCCCTCTTCTGGTTCTGGGGGGCAGGCTGAGCTTGTGCTTGATTCTTCTTCCTGATGGGAAAATAGAGTGACCTGTGCCTGTCCCAACACCTAGAGCTAGTCTCTCATTGGTTCCCCCTCTTCCCGTTCATCCTCAGGACAAATTGCAACCTGTACGGAACAGGAGGTTAAAGGTGCTGATTCTCCAAGGAGGGAGATGGCTAGTAAATCGGCTGGAATGGCGAACCCGAGCAAAGGAGATGAGAAATGAGGTGCGTTTTAGAAACCTTTCCCGATCACACGGTGTACCATCTTCTGGGTTTCTCATGCCTGTTTTCGACGTAGGAAGATGCCCTTGAACCTGGAGATTTGGGACCCATGGGATGGGTACCATGCAGTATTACTTGAAAGGGTCTGCGTTGGCTCACCCAACCTCACCGAACCTCTCAGCCCCAAGAGTGTCCACCCTTATGTCTCAATCAGCTGTGGGTCTAGATATGGTCAATCCAGGTTGCATCACAGCCCGTGAACGAATTTTGTAAGAATTTCTCTCGCTTTCACTGTCTTTGTTTCACGGGTTTTGAAAAGTAATTTATTTTTATAATGGGGTTTAGCTGCTTTTCACGGCTGTGTTTATGCCGCTTTACACCCCCTTGACTCACTTACAGAGAGATATCAATACATAGGTTTGAAGATTCTTACTAGTCAGATATATTCTTGTGCGGTGAATAGGGGGTGTTGAGTCCAGTTCACTGAAAAAGGAATAGGTCTTGTCTCTTACATATTGGGTTTATGGAACGGTATCGGAGCTAATTTGAAACCCTTGTTTTATGCATCACCCCACCTCACCTTTCCCGTTCAGCAGCCATAGTGTGTTTCCTAAACGTGTGACTCTGTTCTGTTTTGCAATTCAGTTCAAGTGTAGCGGTTTTTACATTCCCTCTAGAAGTGATATCTTATGATAAGTGTCTTTTTCTGTGTGACTTATTTCACTTAGAATCGTCGTACCTAAATCCACTCATCGTGCTGCTACTAGCCTTATGACGTGGATTTCATGGCTGAGTGATATTCCATTGTACATGAGGACCACAACTTCTTTATCCATTTTTCTCTTTCCTAGGATATTTAAGGTGTAATGAAGTGGGGGTTCTTGTCCACAGAGCAGCCCTAAACTTTGGGGTGCCTGTGTCTTGCTGATGTTTAGTTTTCCCAATTTATACGCCCATGAGTGGAAGTGCCCTATGCTCTCCAAGCTGTGTGTTTTAGATGTTTCAGGACACACCGTACACTTCTCCAGAGTGGCTGTTGGCCATTTACATCCCACCCATCAGCGTAGCAAGGCTCCCATTTCTCCATGGCCGGTCCTGCATTTCTGGTTTGGACACTTTTTTCCGCATGGCCCTTTTGCCCGCTGGGAAGCGAGACTTCTTTGGAGCGCTGATTGGCCTTTCCAGGTTGCTTGGTTGGCCAAAAAGGGCGTATGCGTTATTTCCTGAATATATTCAGAAAAAACGCATACGCCCTTTTTGGCCAAGGGCATCATTGTCCACGTTTTGCCGCTTTTCATGTGCTTTCAAGGCGATTCGAATCTACCTCCTGAAATCTGTTTCCTGCAATTCTGCCTTGCTTTCAAAGCCTCTTCGTTGCCTTCCCTTAATATATTTGTGGACGAGAGGTATCATTTAAAACTCTGCAGGTTTGTGAATTGCAGTGCCCCTGAGCTCCATTTTTCAACTCGCTTTTTTGGGAGCTGACCGCAAAAGCGCAGGATTGCTTCAGGCCCTCTTCTGGTTCTGGGGGGCAGGCTGAGCTTGTGCTTAATTCTTCTTCCTGATGGGAAAATAGAGTGACCTGTGCCTGTCCCAACACCTAGAGCTAGTCTCTCATTGGTTCCCCCTCTTCCCCTTCATCCTCAGGACAAATTGCAACCTGTACGGAACAGGAGGTTAAAGGTGCTGATTCTCCAAGGAGAGAGATGGCTAGTAAATCGGCTGGAATGGCGAACCCGAGTAAAGGAGATGAGAAATGAGGTGCGTTTTAGAAAACCTTTCCCGATCACACGGTGTACCATCTTCTGGGTTTCTCATGCCTGTTTTCGACGTAGGAAGATGCCCTTGAACCTGGAGATTTGGGACCCATGGGATGGGTACCATGCAGTATTACTTGAAAGGGTCTGCGTTGGCTCACCCAACCTCACCAAACCTCTCAGCCCCAAGAGTGTCCACCCTTATGTCTCAATCAGCTGTGGGTCTAGATATGGTCAATCCAGGTTGCATCACAGCCCCTGAACGAATTTTGTAAGAATTTCTCTCTCTTTCACTGTCTTTGTTTCACGGGTTTTGAAAAGTAATTTATTTTTATAATGGGGTTTAGCTGCTTTTCACGGCTGTGTTTATGCCGCTTTACTCCCCCTTGACTCACTTACGGAGAGATATCAATACATAGGTTTGAAGATTCTTACTAGTCAGATATATTCTTGTGCGGTGAATAGGGGGTGTTGAGTCCAGTTCACTGAAAAAGGAATAGGTCTTGTCTCTTACATATTGGGTTTATGGAACGGTATCGGAGCTAATTTGAAACCCTTGTTTTATGCATCACCCCACCTCACCTTTCCCGTTCAGCAGCCATAGTGTGTTTCCTAAACGTGGGACTCTGTTCTGTTTTGCAATTCAGTTCAAGTGTAGCGGTTTTTACATTCCCTCTCTAAGTGGTATCTTATGATAAGTGTCTTTTTCTGTGTGACTTATTTCACTTAGAATCGTCGTACCTAAATCCACTCATCGTGCTGCTACTAGCCTTATGACGTTGATTTCATGGCTGAGTGATATTCCATTGTACATGAGGACCACAACTTCTTTATCCATTTTTCTCTTTCCTAGGATATTTAAGGTGTAATGAAGTGGGGGTTCTTGTCCACAGAGCAGCCCTATACTTTGGGGTGCCTGTGTCTTGCTGATGTTTAGTTTTCCCAATTTATACGCCCATGAGTGGAAGTGCCCTATGCTCTCCAAGCTGTGTGTTTTAGATGTTTCAGGACACACCGTACACTTCTCCAGAGTGGCTGTTGGCAATTTACATCCCACCCATCAGCGTAGCAAGGCTCCCATTTCTCCATGGCCGGTCCTGCATTTCTGGTTTGGACACTTTTTTCCGCATGGCCCTTTTGCCCGCTGGGAAGCGAGACTTCTTTGGAGCGCTGATTGGCCTTTCCAGGTTGCTTGGTTGGCCAAAAAGGGCGTATGCGTTTTTTCCTGAATATATTCAGGAAAAAACGCATACGCCCTTTTTGGCCAAGGGCATCATTGTCCACGTTTTGCCGCTTTTCATGTGCTTTCAAGGCGATTCGAATCTACCTCCTGAAATCTGTTTCCTGCAATTCTGCCTTGCTTTCAAAGCCTCTTCGTTGCCTTCCCTTAATATATTTGTGGACGAGAGGTATCATTTAAAACTCTGCAGGTTTGTGAATTGCAGTGCCCCTGAGCTCCATTTTTCAACTCGCTTTTTTGGGAGCTGACCGCAAAAGCGCAGGATTGCTTCAGGCCCTCTTCTGGTTCTGGGGGGCAGGCTGAGCTTGTGCTTAATTCTTCTTCCTGATGGGAAAATAGAGTGACCTGTGCCTGTCCCAACACCTAGAGCTAGTCTCTCATTGGTTCCCCCTCTTCCCGTTCATCCTCAGGACAAATTGCAACCTGTACGGAACAGGAGGTTAAAGGTGCTGATTCTCCAAGGAGGGAGATGGCTAGTAAATCGGCTGGAATGGCGAACCCGAGCAAAGGAGATGAGAAATGAGGTGCGTTTTAGAAACCTTTCCCGATCACACGGTGTACCATCTTCTGGGTTTCTCATGCCTGTTTTCGACGTAGGAAGATGCCCTTGAACCTGGAGATTTGGGACCCATGGGATGGGTACCATGCAGTATTACTTGAAAGGGTCTGCGTTGGCTCACCCAACCTCAGCGAACCTCTCAGCCCCAAGAGTGTCCACCCTTATGTCTCAATCAGCTGTGGGTCTAGATATGGTCAATCCAGGTTGCATCACAGCCCCTGAACGAATTTTGTAAGAATTTCTCTCTCTTTCACTGTCTTTGTTTCACGGGTTTTGAAAAGTAATTTATTTTTATAATGGGGTTTAGCTGCTTTTCTCGGCTGTGTTTATGCCGCTTTACACCCCCTTGACTCACTTACAGAGAGATATCAATACATAGGTTTGAAGATTCTTACTAGTCAGATATATTCTTGTGCGGTGAATAGGGGGTGTTGAGTCCAGTTCACTGAAAAAGGAATAGGTCTTGTCTCTTACATATTGGGTTTATGGAACGGTATCGGAGCTAATTTGAAACCCTTGTTTTATGCATCACCCCACCTCACCTTTCCCGTTCAGCAGCCATAGTGTGTTTCCTAAACGTGTGACTCTGTTCTGTTTTGCAATTCAGTTCAAGTGTAGCGGTTTTTACATTCCCTCTAGAAGTGATATCTTATGATAAGTGTCTTTTTCTGTGTGACTTATTTCACTTAGAATCGTCGTACCTAAATCCACTCATCGTGCTGCTACTAGCCTTATGACGTTGATTTCATGGCTGAGTGATATTCCATTGTACATGAGGACCACAACTTCTTTATCCATTTTTCTCTTTCCTAGGATATTTAAGGTGTAATGAAGTGGGGATTCTTGTCCACAGAGCAGCCCTAAACTTTGGGGTGCCTGTGTCTTGCTGATTTTTAGTTTTCCCAATTTATACGCCCATGAGTGGAAGTGCCCTGTGCTCTCCAAGCTGTGTTTTTTAGATGTTTCAGAACACACCGTACACTTCTCCAGAGTGGCTGTTGGCAATTTACATCCCACCCATCAGCGTAGCAAGGCTCCCATTTCTCCATGGCCGGTCCTGCATTTCTGGTTTGGACACTTTTTTCCGCATGGCCCTTTTGCCCGCTGGGAAGCGAGACTTCTTTGGAGCGCTGATTGGCCTTTCCAGGTTGCTTGGTTGGCCAAAAAGGGCGTATGCGTTTTTTCCTGAATATATTCAGGAAAAAACGCATACGCCCTTTTTGGCCAAGGGCATCATTGTCCACGTTTTGCCGCTTTTCATGTGCTTTCAAGGCGATTCGAATCTACCTCCTGAAATCTGTTTCCTGCAATTCTGCCTTGCTTTCAAAGCCTCTTCGTTGCCTTCCCTTAGTATAATTGTGGACGAGAGGTATCATTTAAAACTGTGCAGGTTTGTGAATTGCAGTGCCCCTGAGCTCCATTTTTCAACTCGCTTTTTTGGGAGCTGGCCGCAAAAGCGCAGGATTGCTTCAGGCCCTCTTCTGGTTCTGGGGGGCAGGCTGAGCTTGTGCTTAATTCTTCTTCCTGATGGGAAAATAGAGTGACCTGTGCCTGTCCCAACACCTAGAGCTAGTCTCTCATTGGTTCCCCCTCTTCCCGTTCATCCTCAGGACAAATTGCAACCTGTACGGAACAGGAGGTTAAAGGTGCTGATTCTCCAAGGAGGGAGATGGCTAGTAAATCGGCTGGAATGGTGACCCCGAGCAAAGGAGATGAGAAATGAGGTGCGTTTTAGAAACCTTTCCCGATCACACGGTGTACCATCTTCTGGGTTTCTCATGCCTGTTTTCGACGTAGGAAGATGCCCTTGAACCTGGAGATTTGGGACCCATGGGATGGGTACCATGCAGTATTACTTGAAAGGGTCTGCGTTGGCTCACCCAACCTAACCGAACCTCTCAGCCCCAAGAGTGTCCACCCTTATGTCTCAATCAGCTGTGGGTCTAGATATGGTCAATCCAGGTTGCATCACAGCCCCTGAACGAATTTTGTAAGAATTTCTCTCTCTTTCACTGTCTTTGTTTCACGGGTTTTGAAAAGTAATTTATTTTTATAATGGGGTTTAGCTGCTTTTCACGGCTGTGTTTATGCCGCTTTACACCCCCTTGACTCACTTACAGAGAGATATCAATACATAGGTTTGAAGATTCTTACTAGTCAGATATATTCTTGTGCGGTGAATAGGGGGTGTTGAGTCCAGTTCACTGAAAAAGGAATAGGTCTTGTCTCTTACATATTGGGTTTATGGAACGGTATCGGAGCTAATTTGAAACCCTTGTTTTATGCATCACCCCACCTCACCTTTCCCGTTCAGCAGCCATAGTGTGTTTCCTAAACGTGTGACTCTGTTCTGTTTTGCAATTCAGTTCAAGTGTAGCGGTTTTTACATTCCCTCTCTAAGTGATATCTTATGATAAGTGTCTTTTTCTGTGTGACTTATTTCACTTAGAATCGTCGTACCTAAATCCACTCATCGTGCTGCTACTAGCCTTATGACGTTGATTTCATGGCTGAGTGATATTCCATTGTACATGAGGACCACAACTTCTTTATCCATTTTTCTCTTTCCTAGGATATTTAAGGTGTAATGAAGTGGGGGTTCTTGTCCACAGAGCAGCCCTAAACTTTGGGGTGCCTGTGTCTTGCTGATGTTTAGTTTTCCCAATTTATACGCCCATGAGTTGAAGTGCCCTATGCTCTCCAAGCTGTGTGTTTTAGATGTTTCAGGACACACCGTACACTTCTCCAGAGTGGCTGTTGGCAATTTACATCCCACCCATCAGCGTAGCAAGGCTCCCATTTCTCCATGGCCGGTCCTGCATTTCTGGTTTGGACACTTTTTTCCGCATGGCCCTTTTGCCCGCTGGGAAGCGAGACTTCTTTGGAGCGCTGATTGGCCTTTCCAGGTTGCTTGGTTGGCCAAAAAGGGCGTATGCGTTATTTCCTGAATATATTCAGGAAAAAACGCATACGCCCTTTTTGGCCAAGGGCATCATTGTCCACGTTTTGCCGCTTTTCATGTGCTTTCAAGGCGATTCGAATCTACCTCCTGAAATCTGTTTCCTGCAATTCTGCCTTGCTTTCAAAGCCTCTTCGTTGCCTTCCCTTAATATATTTGTGGACGAGAGGTATCATTTAAAACTCTGCAGGTTTGTGAATTGCAGTGCCCCTGAGCTCCATTTTTCAACTCGCTTTTTTGGGAGCTGACCGCAAAAGCGCAGGATTGCTTCAGGCCCTCTTCTGGTTCTGGGGGGCAGGCTGAGCTTGTGCTTAATTCTTCTTCCTGATGGGAAAATAGAGTGACCTGTGCCTGTCCCAACACCTAGAGCTAGTCTCTCATTGGTTCCCCCTCTTCCCCTTCATCCTCAGGACAAATTGCAACCTGTACGGAACAGGAGGTTAAAGGTGCTGTTTCTCCAAGGAGAGAGATGGCTAGTAAATCGGCTGGAATGGCGAACCCGAGTAAAGGAGATGAGAAATGAGGTGCGTTTTAGAAAACCTTTCCCGATCACACGGTGTACCATCTTCTGGGTTTCTCATGCCTGTTTTCGACGTAGGAAGATGCCCTTGAACCTGGAGATTTGGGACCCATGGGATGGGTACCATGCAGTATTACTTGAAAGGGTCTGCGTTGGCTCACCCAACCTCACCGAACCTCTCAGCCCCAAGAGTGTCCACCCTTATGTCTCAATCAGCTGTGGGTCTAGATATGGTCAATCCAGGTTGCATCACAGCCCCTGAACGAATTTTGTAAGAATTTCTCTCTCTTTCACTGTCTTTGTTTCACGGGTTTTGAAAAGTAATTTATTTTTATAATGGGGTTTAGCTGCTTTTCACGGCTGTGTTTATGCCGCTTTACACCCCCTTGACTCACTTACGGAGAGATATCAATACATAGGTTTGAAGATTCTTACTAGTCAGATATATTCTTGTGCGGTGAATAGGGGGTGTTGAGTCCAGTTCACTGAAAAAGGAATAGGTCTTGTCTCTTACATATTGGGTTTATGGAACGGTATCGGAGCTAATTTGAAACCCTTGTTTTATGCATCACCCCACCTCACCTTTCCCGTTCAGCAGCCATAGTGTGTTTCCTAAACGTGGGACTCTGTTCTGTTTTGCAATTCAGTTCAAGTGTAGCGGTTTTTACATTCCCACTCTAAGTGATATCTTATGATAAGTGTCTTTTTCTGTGTGACTTATTTCACTTAGAATCTTCGAACCTAAATCCACTCATCGTGCTGCTACTAGCCTTATGACGTTGATTTCATGGCTGAGTGATATTCCATTGTACATGAGGACCACAACTTCTTTATCCATTTTTCTCTTTCCTAGGATATTTAAGGTGTAATGAAGTGGGGGTTCTTGTCCACAGAGCAGCCCTAAACTTTGGGGTGCCTGTGTCTTGCTGATGTTTAGTTTTCCCAATTTATACGCCCATGAGTGGAAGTGCCCTATGCTCTCCAAGCTGTGTTTTTTAGATGTTTCAGAACACACCGTACACTTCTCCAGAGTGGCTGTTGGCAATTTACATCCCACCCATCAGCGTAGCAAGGCTCCCATTTCTCCATGGCCGGTCCTGCATTTCTGGTTTGGACACTTTTTTCCGCATGGCCCTTTTGCCCGCTGGGAAGCGAGACTTCTTTGGAGCGCTGATTGGCCTTTCCAGGTAGCTTGGTTGGCCAAAAAGGGCGTATGCGTTTTTTCCTGAATATATTCAGGAAAAAACGCATACGCCCTTTTTGGCCAAGGGCATCATTGTCCACGTTTTGCCGCTTTTCATGTGCTTTCAAGGCGATTCGAATCTACCTCCTGAAATCTGTTTCCTGCAATTCTGCCTTGCTTTCAAAGCCTCTTCGTTGCCTTCCCTTAATATATTTGTGGACGAGAGGTATCATTTAAAACTCTGCAGGTTTGTGAATTGCAGTGCCCCTGAGCTCCATTTTTCAACTCGCTTTTTTGGGAGCTGACCGCAAAAGCGCAGGATTGCTTTAGGCCCTCTTCTGGTTCTGGGGGGCAGGCTGAGCTTGTGCTTAATTCTTCTTCCTGATGGGAAAATAGAGTGACCTGTGCCTGTCCCAACACCTAGAGCTAGTCTCTCATTGGTTCCCCCTCTTCCCGTTCATCCTCAGGACAAATTGCAACCTGTACGGAACAGGAGGTTAAAGGTGCTGATTCTCCAAGGAGGGAGATGGCTAGTAAATCGGCTGGAATGGCGAACCCGAGCAAAGGAGATGAGAAATGAGGTGCGTTTTAGAAACCTTTCCCGATCACACGGTGTACCATCTTCTGGGTTTCTCATGCCTGTTTTCGACGTAGGAAGATGCCCTTGAACCTGGAGATTTGGGACCCATGGGATGGGTACCATGCAGTATTACTTGAAAGGGTCTGCGTTGGCTCACCCAACCTCAGCGAACCTCTCAGCCCCAAGAGTGTCCACCCTTATGTCTCAATCAGCTGTGGGTCTAGATATGGTCAATCCAGGTTGCATCACAGCCCCTGAACGAATTTTGTAAGAATTTCTCTCTCTTTCACTGTCTTTGTTTCACGGGTTTTGAAAAGTAATTCATTTTTATAATGGGGTTTAGCTGCTTTTCACGGCTGTGTTTATGCCGCTTTACACCCCCTTGACTCACTTACAGAGAGATATCAATACATAGGTTTGAAGATTCTTACTAGTCAGATATATTCTTGTGCGGTGAATAGGGGGTGTTGAGTCCAGTTCACTGAAAAAGGAATAGGTCTTGTCTCTTACATATTGGGTTTATGGAACGGTATCGGAGCTAATTTGAAACCCTTGTTTTATGCATCACCCCACCTCACCTTTCCCGTTCAGCAGCCATAGTGTGTTTCCTAAACGTGTGACTCTGTTCTGTTTTGCAATTCAGTTCAAGTGTAGCGGTTTTTACATTCCCTCTCTAAGTGGTATCTTATGATAAGTGTCTTTTTCTGTGTGACTTATTTCACTTAGAATCGTCGTACCTAAATCCACTCATCGTGCTGCTACTAGCCTTATGACGTTGATTTCATGGCTGAGTGATATTCCATTGTACATGAGGACCACAACTTCTTTATCCATTTTTCTCTTTCCTAGGATATTTAAGGTGTAATGAAGTGGGGGTTCTTGTCCACAGAGCAGCCCTAAACTTTGGGGTGCCTGTGTCTTGCTGATTTTTAGTTTTCCCAATTTATACGCCCATGAGTGGAAGTGCCCTATGCTCTCCAAGCTGTGTTTTTTAGATGTTTCAGAACACACCGTACACTTCTCCAGAGTGGCTGTTGGCAATTTACATCCCACCCATCAGCTTAGCAAGGCTCCCATTTCTCCATGGCCGGTCCTGCATTTCTGGTTTGGACACTTTTTTCCGCATGGCCCTTTTGCCCGCTGGGAAGCGAGACTTCTTTGGAGCGCTGATTGGCCTTTCCAGGTTGCTTGGTTGGCCAAAAAGGGCGTATGCGTTTTTTCCTGAATATATTCAGGAAAAAACGCATACGCCCTTTTTGGCCAAGGGCATCATTGTCCACGTTTTGCCGCTTTTCATGTGCTTTCAAGGCGATTCGAATCTACCTCCTGAAATCTGTTTCCTGCAATTCTGCCTTGCTTTCAAAGCCTCTTCGTTGCCTTCCCTTAGTATATTTGTGGACGAGAGGTATCATTTAAAACTGTGCAGGTTTGTGAATTGCAGTGCCCCTGAGCTCCATTTTTCAACTCGCTTTTTTGGGAGCTGGCCGCAAAAGCGCAGGATTGCTTCAGGCCCTCTTCTGGTTCTGGGGGGCAGGCTGAGCTTGTGCTTAATTCTTCTTCCTGATGGGAAAATAGAGTGACCTGTGCCTGTCCCAACACCTAGAGCTAGTCTCTCATTGGTTCCCCCTCTTCCCGTTCATCCTCAGGACAAATTGCAACCTGTACGGAACAGGAGGTTAAAGGTGCTGATTCTCCAAGGAGGGAGATGGCTAGTAAATCGGCTGGAATGGCGAACCCGAGAAAGGAGATGAGAAATGAGGTGCGTTTTAGAAACCTTTCCCGATCCCACGGTGTACCATCTTCTGGGTTTCTCATGCCTGTTTTCGACGTAGGAAGATGCCCTTGAACCTGGAGATTTGGGACCCATGGGATGGGTACCATGCAGTATTACTTGAAAGGGTCTGCGTTGGCTCACCCAACCTAACCGAACCTCTCAGCCCCAAGAGTGTCCACCCTTATGTCTCAATCAGCTGTGGGTCTAGATATGGTCAATCCAGGTTGCATCACAGCCCCTGAACGAATTTTGTAAGAATTTCTCTCTCTTTCACTGTCTTTGTTTCACGGGTTTTGAAAAGTAATTTATTTTTATAATGGGGTTTAGCTGCTTTTCACGGCTGTGTTTATGCCGCTTTACACCCCCTTGACTCATTAACAGAGAGATATCAATACATAGGTTTGAAGATTCTTACTAGTCAGATATATTCTTGTGCGGTGAATAGGGGGTGTTGAGTCCAGTTCACTGAAAAAGGAATAGGTCTTGTCTCTTACATATTGGGTTTATGGAACGGTATCGGAGCTAATTTGAAACCCTTGTTTTATGCATCACCCCACCTCACCTTTCCCGTTCAGCAGCCATAGTGTGTTTCCTAAACGTGTGACTCTGTTCTGTTTTGCAATTCAGTTCAAGTGTAGCGGTTTTTACATTCCCTCTAGAAGTGATATCTTATGATAAGTGTCTTTTTCTGTGTGACTTATTTCACTTAGAATCGTCGTACCTAAATCCACTCATCGTGCTGCTACTAGCCTTATGACGTGGATTTCATGGCTGAGTGATATTCCATTGTACATGAGGACCACAACTTCTTTATCCATTTTTCTCTTTCCTAGGATATTTAAGGTGTAATGAAGTGGGGGTTCTTGTCCACAGAGCAGCCCTAAACTTTGGGGTGCCTGTGTCTTGCTGATGTTTAGTTTTCCCAATTTATACGCCCATGAGTGGAAGTGCCCTATGCTCTCCAAGCTGTGTGTTTTAGATGTTTCAGGACACACCGTACACTTCTCCAGAGTGGCTGTTGGCAATTTACATCCCACCCATCAGCGTAGCAAGGCTCCCATTTCTCCATGGCCGGTCCTGCATTTCTGGTTTGGACACTTTTTTCCGCATGGCCCTTTTGCCCGCTGGGAAGCGAGACTTCTTTGGAGCGCTGATTGGCCTTTCCAGGTTGCTTGGTTGGCCAAAAAGGGCGTATGCGTTTTTTCCTGAATATATTCAGGAAAAAACGCATACGCCCTTTTTGGCCAAGGGCATCATTGTCCACGTTTTGCCGCTTTTCATGTGCTTTCAAGGCGATTCGAATCTACCTCCTGAAATCTGTTTCCTGCAATTCTGCCTTGCTTTCAAAGCCTCTTCGTTGCCTTCCCTTAATATATTTGTGGACGAGAGGTATCATTTAAAACTCTGCAGGTTTGTGAATTGCAGTGCCCCTGAGCTCCATTTTTCAACTCGCTTTTTTGGGAGCTGACCGCAAAAGCGCAGGATTGCTTCAGGCCCTCTTCTGGTTCTGGGGGGCAGGCTGAGCTTGTGCTTAATTCTTCTTCCTGATGGGAAAATAGAGTGACCTGTGCCTGTCCCAACACCTAGAGCTAGTCTCTCATTGGTTCCCCCTCTTCCCGTTCATCCTCAGGACAAATTGCAACCTGTACGGAACAGGAGGTTAAAGGTGCTGATTCTCCAAGGAGGGAGATGGCTAGTAAATCGGCTGGAATGGCGAACCCGAGCAAAGGAGATGAGAAATGAGGTGCGTTTTAGAAACCTTTCCCGATCACACGGTGTACCATCTTCTGGGTTTCTCATGCCTGTTTTCGACGTAGGAAGATGCCCTTGAACCTGGAGATTTGGGACCCATGGGATGGGTACCATGCAGTATTACTTGAAAGGGTCTGCGTTGGCTCACCCAACCTCACCGAACCTCTCAGCCCCAAGAGTGTCCACCCTTATGTCTCAATCAGCTGTGGGTCTAGATATGGTCAATCCAGGTTGCATCACAGCCCCTGAACGAATTTTGTAAGAATTTCTCTCTCTTTCACTGTCTTTGTTTCACGGGTTTTGAAAAGTAATTTATTTTTATAATGGGGTTTAGCTGCTTTTCACGGCTGTGTTTATGCCGCTTTACACCCCCTTGACTCACTTACAGAGAGATATCAATACATAGGTTTGAAGATTCTTACTAGTCAGATATATTCTTGTGCGGTGAATAGGGGGTGTTGAGTCCAGTTCACTGAAAAAGGAATAGGTCTTGTCTCTTACATATTGGGTTTATGGAACGGTATCGGAGCTAATTTGAAACCCTTGTTTTATGCATCACCCCACCTCACCTTTCCCGTTCAGCAGCCATAGTGTGTTTCCTAAACGTGTGACTCTGTTCTGTTTTGCAATTCAGTTCAAGTGTAGCGGTTTTTACATTCCCTCTAGAAGTGATATCTTATGATAAGTGTCTTTTTCTGTGTGACTTATTTCACTTAGCATCGTCGTACCTAAATCCACTCATCGTGCTGCTACTAGCCTTATGACGTGGATTTCATGGCTGAGTGATATTCCATTGTACATGAGGACCACAACTTCTTTATCCATTTTTCTCTTTCCTAGGATATTTAAGGTGTAATGAAGTGGGGATTCTTGTCCACAGAGCAGCCCTAAACTTTGGGGTGCCTGTGTCTTGCTGATTTTTAGTTTTCCCAATTTATACGCCCATGAGTGGAAGTGCCCTGTGCTCTCCAAGCTGTGTGTTTTAGATGTTTCAGAACACACCGTACACTTCTCCAGAGTGGCTGTTGGCAATTTACATCCCACCCATCAGCGTAGCAAGGCTCCCATTTCTCCATGGCCGGTCCTGCATTTCTGGTTTGGACACTTTTTTCCGCATGGCCCTTTTGCCCGCTGGGAAGCGAGACTTCTTTGGAGCGCTGATTGGCCTTTCCAGGTTGCTTGGTTGGCCAAAAAGGGCGTATGCGTTTTTTCCTGAATATATTCAGGAAAAAACGCATACGCCCTTTTTGGCCAAGGGCATCATTGTCCACGTTTTGCCGCTTTTCATGTGCTTTCAAGGCGATTCGAATCTACCTCCTGAAATCTGTTTCCTGCAATTCTGCCTTGCTTTCAAAGCCTCTTCGTTGCCTTCCCTTAATATATTTGTGGACGAGAGGTATCATTTAAAACTCTGCAGGTTTGTGAATTGCAGTGCCCCTGAGCTCCATTTTTCAACTCGCTTTTTTGGGAGCTGACCGCAAAAGCGCAGGATTGCTTCAGGCCCTCTTCTGGTTCTGGGGGGCAGGCTGAGCTTGTGCTTAATTCTTCTTCCTGATGGGAAAATAGAGTGACCTGTGCCTGTCCCAACACCTAGAGCTAGTCTCTCATTGGTTCCCCCTCTTCCCGTTCATCCTCAGGACAAATTGCAACCTGTACGGAACAGGAGGTTAAAGGTGCTGATTCTCCAAGGAGGGAGATGGCTAGTAAATCGGCTGGAATGGCGAACCCGAGCAAAGGAGATGAGAAATGAGGTGCGTTTTAGAAACCTTTCCCGATCACACGGTGTACCATCTTCTGGGTTTCTCATGCCTGTTTTCGACGTAGGAAGATGCCCTTGAACCTGGAGATTTGGGACCCATGGGATGGGTACCATGCAGTATTACTTGAAAGGGTCTGCGTTGGCTCACCCAACCTCACCGAACCTCTCAGCCCCAAGAGTGTCCACCCTTATGTCTCAATCAGCTGTGGGTCTAGATATGGTCAATCCAGGTTGCATCACAGCCCCTGAACGAATTTTGTAAGAATTTCTCTCTCTTTCACTGTCTTTGTTTCACGGGTTTTGAAAAGTAATTTATTTTTATAATGGGGTTTAGCTGCTTTTCACGGCTGTGTTTATGCCGCTTTACACCCCCTTGACTCACTTACAGAGAGATATCAATACATAGGTTTGAAGATTCTTACTAGTCAGATATATTCTTGTGCGGTGAATAGGGGGTGTTGAGTCCAGTTCACTGAAAAAGGAATAGGTCTTGTCTCTTACATATTGGGTTTATGGAACGGTATCGGAGCTAATTTGAAACCCTTGTTTTATGCATCACCCCACCTCACCTTTCCCGTTCAGCAGCCATAGTGTGTTTCCTAAACGTGTGACTCTGTTCTGTTTTGCAATTCTGTTCAAGTGTAGCGGTTTTTACATTCCCTCTAGAAGTGATATCTTATGATAAGTGTCTTTTTCTGTGTGACTTATTTCACTTAGCATCGTCGTACCTAAATCCACTCATCGTGCTGCTACTAGCCTTATGACGTGGATTTCATGGCTGAGTGATATTCCATTGTACATGAGGACCACAACTTCTTTATCCATTTTTCTCTTTCCTAGGATATTTAAGGTGTAATGAAGTGGGGATTCTTGTCCACAGAGCAGCCCTAAACTTTGGGGTGCCTGTGTCTTGCTGATTTTTAGTTTTCCCAATTTATACGCCCATGAGTGGAAGTGCCCTGTGCTCTCCAAGCTGTGTGTTTTAGATGTTTCAGAACACACCGTACACTTCTCCAGAGTGGCTGTTGGCAATTTACATCCCACCCATCAGCGTAGCAAGGCTCCCATTTCTCCATGGCCGGTCCTGCATTTCTGGTTTGGACACTTTTTTCCGCATGGCCCTTTTGCCCGCTGGGAAGCGAGACTTCTTTGGAGCGCTGATTGGCCTTTCCAGGTTGCTTGGTTGGCCAAAAAGGGCGTATGCGTTTTTTCCTGAATATATTCAGGAAAAAACGCATACGCCCTTTTTGGCCAAGGGCATCATTGTCCACGTTTTGCCGCTTTTCATGTGCTTTCAAGGCGATTCGAATCTACCTCCTGAAATCTGTTTCCTGCAATTCTGCCTTGCTTTCAAAGCCTCTTCGTTGCCTTCCCTTAGTATATTTGTGGACGAGAGGTATCATTTAAAACTGTGCAGGTTTGTGAATTGCAGTGCACCTGAGCTCCATTTTTCAACTCGCTTTTTTGGGAGCTGGCCGCAAAAGCGCAGGATTGCTTCAGGCCCTCTTCTGGTTCTGGGGGGCAGGCTGAGCTTGTGCTTAATTCTTCTTCCTGATGGGAAAATAGAGTGACCTGTGCCTGTCCCAACACCTAGAGCTAGTCTCTCATTGGTTCCCCCTCTTCCCGTTCATCCTCAGGACAAATTGCAACCTGTACGGAACAGGAGGTTAAAGGTGCTGATTCTCCAAGGAGGGAGATGGCTAGTAAATCGGCTGGAATGGCGAACCCGAGAAAGGAGATGAGAAATGAGGTGCGTTTTAGAAACCTTTCCCGATCACACGGTGTACCATCTTCTGGGTTTCTCATGCCTGTTTTCGACGTAGGAAGATGCCCTTGAACCTGGAGATTTGGGACCCATGGGATGGGTACCATGCAGTATTACTTGAAAGGGTCTGCGTTGGCTCACCCAACCTAACCGAACCTCTCAGCCCCAAGAGTGTCCACCCTTATGTCTCAATCAGCTGTGGGTCTAGATATGGTCAATCCAGGTTGCATCACAGCCCCTGAACGAATTTTGTAAGAATTTCTCTCTCTTTCACTGTCTTTGTTTCACGGGTTTTGAAAAGTAATTTATTTTTATAATGGGGTTTAGCTGCTTTTCACGGCTGTGTTTATGCCGCTTTACACCCCCTTGACTCACTTACAGAGAGATATCAATACATAGGTTTGAAGATTCTTACTAGTCAGATATATTCTTGTGCGGTGAATAGGGGGTGTTGAGTCCAGTTCACTGAAAAAGGAATAGGTCTTGTCTCTTACATATTGGGTTTATGGAACGGTATCGGAGCTAATTTGAAACCCTTGTTTTATGCATCACCCCACCTCACCTTTCCCGTTCAGCAGCCATAGTGTGTTTCCTAAACGTGTGACTCTGTTCTGTTTTGCAATTCAGTTCAAGTGTAGCGGTTTTTACATTCCCTCTAGAAGTGATATCTTATGATAAGTGTCTTTTTCTGTGTGACTTATTTCACTTAGCATCGTCGTACCTAAATCCACTCATCGTGCTGCTACTAGCCTTATGACGTGGATTTCATGGCTGAGTGATATTCCATTGTACATGAGGACCACAACTTCTTTATCCATTTTTCTCTTTCCTAGGATATTTAAGGTGTAATGAAGTGGGGATTCTTGTCCACAGAGCAGCCCTAAACTTTGGGGTGCCTGTGTCTTGCTGATTTTTAGTTTTCCCAATTTATACGCCCATGAGTGGAAGTGCCCTGTGCTCTCCAAGCTGTGTGTTTTAGATGTTTCAGAACACACCGTACACTTCTCCAGAGTGGCTGTTGGCAATTTACATCCCACCCATCAGCGTAGCAAGGCTCCCATTTCTCCATGGCCGGTCCTGCATTTCTGGTTTGGACACTTTTTTCCGCATGGCCCTTTTGCCCGCTGGGAAGCGAGACTTCTTTGGAGCGCTGATTGGCCTTTCCAGGTTGCTTGGTTGGCCAAAAAGGGCGTATGCGTTTTTTCCTGAATATATTCAGGAAAAAACGCATACGCCCTTTTTGGCCAAGGGCATCAGTGTCCACGTTTTGCCGCTTTTCATGTGCTTTCAAGGCGATTCGAATCTACCTCCTGAAATCTGTTTCCTGCAATTCTGCCTTGCTTTCAAAGCCTCTTCGTTGCCTTCCCTTAGTATAATTGTGGACGAGAGGTATCATTTAAAACTGTGCAGGTTTGTGAATTGCAGTGCCCCTGAGCTCCATTTTTCAACTCGCTTTTTTGGGAGCTGGCCGCAAAAGCGCAGGATTGCTTCAGGCCCTCTTCTGGTTCTGGGGGGCAGGCTGAGCTTGTGCTTAATTCTTCTTCCTGATGGGAAAATAGAGTGACCTGTGCCTGTCCCAACACCTAGAGCTAGTCTCTCATTGGTTCCCCCTCTTCCCGTTCATCCTCAGGACAAATTGCAACCTGTACGGAACAGGAGGTTAAAGGTGCTGATTCTCCAAGGAGGGAGATGGCTAGTAAATCGGCTGGAATGGCGAACCCGAGCAAAGGAGATGAGAAATGAGGTGCGTTTTAGAAACCTTTCCCGATCACACGGTGTACCATCTTCTGGGTTTCTCATGCCTGTTTTCGACGTAGGAAGATGCCCTTGAACCTGGAGATTTGGGACCCATGGGATGGGTACCATGCAGTATTACTTGAAAGGGTCTGCGTTGGCTCACCCAACCTAACCGAACCTCTCAGCCCCAAGAGTGTCCACCCTTATGTCTCAATCAGCTGTGGGTCTAGATATGGTCAATCCAGGTTGCATCACAGCCCCTGAACGAATTTTGTAAGAATTTCTCTCTCTTTCACTGTCTTTGTTTCACGGGTTTTGAAAAGTAATTTATTTTTATAATGGGGTTTAGCTGCTTTTCACGGCTGTGTTTATGCCGCTTTACACCCCCTTGACTCACTTACAGAGAGATATCAATACATAGGTTTGAAGATTCTTACTAGTCAGATATATTCTTGTGCGGTGAATAGGGGGTGTTGAGTCCAGTTCACTGAAAAAGGAATAGGTCTTGTCTCTTACATATTGGGTTTATGGAACGGTATCGGAGCTAATTTGAAACCCTTGTTTTATGCATCACCCCACCTCACCTTTCCCGTTCAGCAGCCATAGTGTGTTTCCTAAACGTGTGACTCTCTTCTGTTTTGCAATTCAGTTCAAGTGTAGCGGTTTTTACATTCCCTCTAGAAGTGATATCTTATGATAAGTGTCTTTTTCTGTGTGACTTATTTCACTTAGAATCGTCGTACCTAAATCCACTCATCGTGCTGCTACTAGCCTTATGACGTTGATTTCATGGCTGAGTGATATTCCATTGTACATGAGGACCACAACTTCTTTATCCATTTTTCTCTTTCCTAGGATATTTAAGGTGTAATGAAGTGGGGGTTCTTGTCCACAGAGCAGCCCTAAACTTTGGGGTGCCTGTGTCTTGCTGATGTTTAGTTTTCCCAATTTATACGCCCATGAGTGGAAGTGCCCTATGCTCTCCAAGCTGTGTGTTTTAGATGTTTCAGGACACACCGTACACTTCTCCAGAGTGGCTGTTGGCAATTTACATCCCACCCATCAGCGTAGCAAGGCTCCCATTTCTCCATGGCCGGTCCTGCATTTCTGGTTTGGACACTTTTTTCCGCATGGCCCTTTTGCCCGCTGGGAAGCGAGACTTCTTTGGAGCGCTGATTGGCCTTTCCAGGTTGCTTGGTTGGCCAAAAAGGGCGTATGCGTTATTTCCTGAATATATTCAGGAAAAAACGCATACGCCCTTTTTGGCCAAGGGCATCATTGTCCACGTTTTGCCGCTTTTCATGTGCTTTCAAGGCGATTCGAATCTACCTCCTGAAATCTGTTTCCTGCAATTCTGCCTTGCTTTCAAAGCCTCTTCGTTGCCTTCCCTTAATATATTTGTGGACGAGAGGTATCATTTAAAACTCTGCAGGTTTGTGAATTGCAGTGCCCCTGAGCTCCATTTTTCAACTCGCTTTTTTGGGAGCTGACCGCAAAAGCGCAGGATTGCTTCAGGCCCTCTTCTGGTTCTGGGGGGCAGGCTGAGCTTGTGCTTAATTCTTCTTCCTGATGGGAAAATAGAGTGACCTGTGCCTGTCCCAACACCTAGAGCTAGTCTCTCATTGGTTCCCCCTCTTCCCCTTCATCCTCAGGACAAATTGCAACCTGTACGGAACAGGAGGTTAAAGGTGCTGTTTCTCCAAGGAGAGAGATGGCTAGTAAATCGGCTGGAATGGCGAACCCGAGTAAAGGAGATGAGAAATGAGGTGCGTTTTAGAAAACCTTTCCCGATCACACGGTGTACCATCTTCTGGGTTTCTCATGCCTGTTTTCGACGTAGGAAGATGCCCTTGAACCTGGAGATTTGGGACCCATGGGATGGGTACCATGCAGTATTACTTGAAAGGGTCTGCGTTGGCTCACCCAACCTCACCAAACCTCTCAGCCCCAAGAGTGTCCACCCTTATGTCTCAATCAGCTGTGGGTCTAGATATGGTCAATCCAGGTTGCATCACAGCCCCTGAACGAATTTTGTAAGAATTTCTCTCTCTTTCACTGTCTTTGTTTCACGGGTTTTGAAAAGTAATTTATTTTTATAATGGGGTTTAGCTGCTTTTCACGGCTGTGTTTATGCCGCTTTACACCCCCTTGACTCACTTACGGAGAGATATCAATACATAGGTTTGAAGATTCTTACTAGTCAGATATATTCTTGTGCGGTGAATAGGGGGTGTTGAGTCCAGTTCACTGAAAATGGAATAGGTCTTGTCTCTTACATATTGGGTTTATGGAACGGTATCGGAGCTAATTTGAAACCCTTGTTTTATGCATCACCCCACCTCACCTTTCCCGTTCAGCAGCCATAGTGTGTTTCCTAAACGTGTGACTCTGTTCTGTTTTGCAATTCAGTTCAAGTGTAGCGGTTTTTACATTCCCTCTCTAAGTGGTATCTTATGATAAGTGTCTTTTTCTGTGTGACTTATTTCACTTAGAATCGTCGTACCTAAATCCACTCATCGTGCTGCTACTATCCTTATGACGTTGATTTCATGGCTGAGTGATATTCCATTGTACATGAGGACCACAACTTCTTTATCCATTTTTCTCTTTCCTAGGATATTTAAGGTGTAATGAAGTGGGGGTTCTTGTCCACAGAGCAGCCCTAAACTTTGGGGTGCCTGTGTCTTGCTGATGTTTAGTTTTCCCAATTTATACGCCCATGAGTGGAAGTGCCCTATGCTCTCCAAGCTGTGTTTTTTAGATGTTTCAGAACACACCGTACACTTCTCCAGAGTGGCTGTTGGCAATTTACATCCCACCCATCAGCTTAGCAAGGCTCCCATTTCTCCATGGCCGGTCCTGCATTTCTGGTTTGGACACTTTTTTCCGCATGGCCCTTTTGCCCGCTGGGAAGCGAGACTTCTTTGGAGCGCTGATTGGCCTTTCCAGGTTGCTTGGTTGGCCAAAAAGGGCGTATGCGTTTTTTCCTGAATATATTCAGGAAAAAACGCATACGCCCTTTTTGGCCAAGGGCATCATTGTCCACGTTTTGCCGCTTTTCATGTGCTTTCAAGGCGATTCGAATCTACCTCCTGAAATCTGTTTCCTGCAATTCTGCCTTGCTTTCAAAGCCTCTTCGTTGCCTTCCCTTAGTATATTTGTGGACGAGAGGTATCATTTAAAACTGTGCAGGTTTGTGAATTGCAGTGCCCCTGAGCTCCATTTTTCAACTCGCTTTTTTGGGAGCTGGCCGCAAAAGCGCAGGATTGCTTCAGGCCCTCTTCTGGTTCTGGGGGGCAGGCTGAGCTTGTGCTTAATTCTTCTTCCTGATGGGAAAATAGAGTGACCTGTGCCTGTCCCAACACCTAGAGCTAGTCTCTCATTGGTTCCCCCTCTTCCCGTTCATCCTCAGGACAAATTGCAACCTGTACGGAACAGGAGGTTAAAGGTGCTGATTCTCCAAGGAGGGAGATGGCTAGTAAATCGGCTGGAATGGCGAACCCGAGCAAAGGAGATGAGAAATGAGGTGCGTTTTAGAAACCTTTCCCGACCACACGGTGTACCATCTTCTGGGTTTCTCATGCCTGTTTTCGACGTAGGAAGATGCCCTTGAACCTGGAGATTTGGGACCCATGGGATGGGTACCATGCAGTATTACTTGAAAGGGTCTGCGTTGGCTCACCCTACCTCACCGAACCTCTCAGCCCCAAGAGTGTCCACCCTTATGTCTCAATCAGCTGTGGGTCTAGATATGGTCAATCCAGGTTGCATCACAGCCCCTGAACGAATTTTGTAAGAATTTCTCTCTCTTTCACTGTCTTTGTTTCACGGGTTTTGAAAAGTAATTTATTTTTATAATGGGGTTTAGCTGCTTTTCACGGCTGTGTTTATGCCGCTTTACACCCCCTTGACTCACTTACAGAGAGATATCAATACATAGGTTTGAAGATTCTTACTAGTCAGATATATTCTTGTGCGGTGAATAGGGGGTGTTGAGTCCAGTTCACTGAAAAAGGAATAGGTCTTGTCTCTTACATATTGGGTTTATGGAACGGTATCGGAGCTAATTTGAAACCCTTGTTTTATGCATCACCCCACCTCACCTTTCCCGTTCAGCAGCCATAGTGTGTTTCCTAAACGTGTGACTCTGTTCTGTTTTGCAATTCAGTTCAAGTGTAGCGGTTTTTACATTCCCTCTAGAAGTGATATCTTATGATAAGTGTCTTTTTCTGTGTGACTTATTTCACTTAGAATCGTCGTACCTAAATCCACTCATCGTGCTGCTACTAGCCTTATGACGTTGATTTCATGGCTGAGTGATATTCCATTGTACATGAGGACCACAACTTCTTTATCCATTTTTCTCTTTCCTAGGATATTTAAGGTGTAATGAAGTGGGGGTTCTTGTCCACAGAGCAGCCCTAAACTTTGGGGTGCCTGTGTCTTGCTGATGTTTAGTTTTCCCAATTTATACGCCCATGAGTGGAAGTGCCCTATGCTCTCCAAGCTGTGTGTTTTAGATGTTTCAGGACACACCGTACACTTCTCCAGAGTGGCTGTTGGCAATTTACATCCCACCCATCAGCGTAGCAAGGCTCCCATTTCTCCATGGCCGGTCCTGCATTTCTGGTTTGGACACTTTTTTCCGCATGGCCCTTTTGCCCGCTGGGAAGCGAGACTTCTTTGGAGCGCTGATTGGCCTTTCCAGGTTGCTTGGTTGGCCAAAAAGGGCGTATGCGTTTTTTCCTGAATATATTCAGGAAAAAACGCATACGCCCTTTTTGGCCAAGGGCATCATTGTCCACGTTTTGCCGCTTTTCATGTGCTTTCAAGGCGATTCGAATCTACCTCCTGAAATCTGTTTCCTGCAATTCTGCCTTGCTTTCAAAGCCTCTTCGTTGCCTTCCCTTAATATATTTGTGGACGAGAGGTATCATTTAAAACTCTGCAGGTTTGTGAATTGCAGTGCCCCTGAGCTCCATTTTTCAACTCGCTTTTTTGGGAGCTGACCGCAAAAGCGCAGGATTGCTTCAGGCCCTCTTCTGGTTCTGGGGGGCAGGCTGAGCTTGTGCTTAATTCTTCTTCCTGATGGGAAAATAGAGTGACCTGTGCCTGTCCCAACACCTAGAGCTAGTCTCTCATTGGTTCCCCCTCTTCCCGTTCATCCTCAGGACAAATTGCAACCTGTACGGAACAGGAGGTTAAAGGTGCTGATTCTCCAAGGAGGGAGATGGCTAGTAAATCGGCTGGAATGGCGAACCCGAGCAAAGGAGATGAGAAATGAGGTGCGTTTTAGAAACCTTTCCCGATCACACGGTGTACCATCTTCTGGGTTTCTCATGCCTGTTTTCGACGTAGGAAGATGCCCTTGAACCTGGAGATTTGGGACCCATGGGATGGGTACCATGCAGTATTACTTGAAAGGGTCTGCGTTGGCTCACCCAACCTCAGCGAACCTCTCAGCCCCAAGAGTGTCCACCCTTATGTCTCAATCAGCTGTGGGTCTAGATATGGTCAATCCAGGTTGCATCACAGCCCCTGAACGAATTTTGTAAGAATTTCTCTCTCTTTCACTGTCTTTGTTTCACGGGTTTTGAAAAGTAATTTATTTTTATAATGGGGTTTAGCTGCTTTTCACGGCTGTGTTTATGCCGCTTTACACCCCCTTGACTCACTTACAGAGAGATATCAATACATAGGTTTGAAGATTCTTACTAGTCAGATATATTCTTGTGCGGTGAATAGGGGGTGTTGAGTCCAGTTCACTGAAAAAGGAATAGGTCTTGTCTCTTACATATTGGGTTTATGGAACGGTATCGGAGCTAATTTGAAACCCTTGTTTTATGCATCACCCCACCTCACCTTTCCCGTTCAGCAGCCATAGTGTGTTTCCTAAACGTGTGACTCTGTTCTGTTTTGCAATTCAGTTCAAGTGTAGCGGTTTTTACATTCCCTCTAGAAGTGATATCTTATGATAAGTGTCTTTTTCTGTGTGACTTATTTCACTTAGAATCGTCGTACCTAAATCCACTCATCGTGCTGCTACTAGCCTTATGACGTTGATTTCATGGCTGAGTGATATTCCATTGTACATGAGGACCACAACTTCTTTATCCATTTTTCTCTTTCCTAGGATATTTAAGGTGTAATGAAGTGGGGGTTCTTGTCCACAGAGCAGCCCTAAACTTTGGGGTGCCTGTGTCTTGCTGATGTTTAGTTTTCCCAATTTATACGCCCATGAGTGGAAGTGCCCTATGCTCTCCAAGCTGTGTGTTTTAGATGTTTCAGGACACACCGTACACTTCTCCAGAGTGGCTGTTGGCAATTTACATCCCACCCATCAGCGTAGCAAGGCTCCCATTTCTCCATGGCCGGTCCTGCATTTCTGGTTTGGACACTTTTTTCCGCATGGCCCTTTTGCCCGCTGGGAAGCGAGACTTCTTTGGAGCGCTGATTGGCCTTTCCAGGTTGCTTGGTTGGCCAAAAAGGGCGTATGCGTTTTTTCCTGAATATATTCAGGAAAAAACGCATACGCCCTTTTTGGCCAAGGGCATCATTGTCCACGTTTTGCCGCTTTTCATGTGCTTTCAAGGCGATTCGAATCTACCTCCTGAAATCTGTTTCCTGCAATTCTGCCTTGCTTTCAAAGCCTCTTCGTTGCCTTCCCTTAATATATTTGTGGACGAGAGGTATCATTTAAAACTCTGCAGGTTTGTGAATTGCAGTGCCCCTGAGCTCCATTTTTCAACTCGCTTTTTTGGGAGCTGACCGCAAAAGCGCAGGATTGCTTCAGGCCCTCTTCTGGTTCTGGGGGGCAGGCTGAGCTTGTGCTTAATTCTTCTTCCTGATGGGAAAATAGAGTGACCTGTGCCTGTCCCAACACCTAGAGCTAGTCTCTCATTGGTTCCCCCTCTTCCCGTTCATCCTCAGGACAAATTGCAACCTGTACGGAACAGGAGGTTAAAGGTGCTGATTCTCCAAGGAGGGAGATGGCTAGTAAATCGGCTGGAATGGCGAACCCGAGCAAAGGAGATGAGAAATGAGGTGCGTTTTAGAAACCTTTCCCGATCACACGGTGTACCATCTTCTGGGTTTCTCATGCCTGTTTTCGACGTAGGAAGATGCCCTTGAACCTGGAGATTTGGGACCCATGGGATGGGTACCATGCAGTATTACTTGAAAGGGTCTGCGTTGGCTCACCCAACCTCAGCGAACCTCTCAGCCCCAAGAGTGTCCACCCTTATGTCTCAATCAGCTGTGGGTCTAGATATGGTCAATCCAGGTTGCATCACAGCCCCTGAACGAATTTTGTAAGAATTTCTCTCTCTTTCACTGTCTTTGTTTCACGGGTTTTGAAAAGTAATTTATTTTTATAATGGGGTTTAGCTGCTTTTCACGGCTGTGTTTATGCCGCTTTACACCCCCTTGACTCACTTACAGAGAGATATCAATACATAGGTTTGAAGATTCTTACTAGTCAGATATATTCTTGTGCGGTGAATAGGGGGTGTTGAGTCCAGTTCACTGAAAAAGGAATAGGTCTTGTCTCTTACATATTGGGTTTATGGAACGGTATCGGAGCTAATTTGAAACCCTTGTTTTATGCATCACCCCACCTCACCTTTCCCGTTCAGCAGCCATAGTGTGTTTCCTAAACGTGTGACTCTGTTCTGTTTTGCAATTCAGTTCAAGTGTAGCGGTTTTTACATTCCCTCTCTAAGTGGTATCTTATGATAAGTGTCTTTTTCTGTGTGACTTATTTCACTTAGAATCGTCGTACCTAAATCCACTCATCGTGCTGCTACTAGCCTTATGACGTTGATTTCATGGCTGAGTGATATTCCATTGTACATGAGGACCACAACTTCTTTATCCATTTTTCTCTTTCCTAGGATATTTAAGGTGTAATGAAGTGGGGGTTCTTGTCCACAGAGCAGCCCTAAACTTTGGGGTGCCTGTGTCTTGCTGATGTTTAGTTTTCCCAATTTATACGCCCATGAGTGGAAGTGCCCTATGCTCTCCAAGCTGTGTTTTTTAGATGTTTCAGAACACACCGTACACTTCTCCAGAGTGGCTGTTGGCAATTTACATCCCACCCATCAGCTTAGCAAGGCTCCCATTTCTCCATGGCCGGTCCTGCATTTCTGGTTTGGACACTTTTTTCCGCATGGCCCTTTTGCCCGCTGGGAAGCGAGACTTCTTTGGAGCGCTGATTGGCCTTTCCAGGTTGCTTGGTTGGCCAAAAAGGGCGTATGCGTTTTTTCCTGAATATATTCAGGAAAAAACGCATACGCCCTTTTTGGCCAAGGGCATCATTGTCCACGTTTTGCCGCTTTTCATGTGCTTTCAAGGCGATTCGAATCTACCTCCTGAAATCTGTTTCCTGCAATTCTGCCTTGCTTTCAAAGCCTCTTCGTTGCCTTCCCTTAGTATATTTGTGGACGAGAGGTATCATTTAAAACTGTGCAGGTTTGTGAATTGCAGTGCCCCTGAGCTCCATTTTTCAACTCGCTTTTTTGGGAGCTGGCCGCAAAAGCGCAGGATTGCTTCAGGCCCTCTTCTGGTTCTGGGGGGCAGGCTGAGCTTGTGCTTAATTCTTCTTCCTGATGGGAAAATAGAGTGACCTGTGCCTGTCCCAACACCTAGAGCTAGTCTCTCATTGGTTCCCCCTCTTCCCGTTCATCCTCAGGACAAATTGCAACCTGTACGGAACAGGAGGTTAAAGGTGCTGATTCTCCAAGGAGGGAGATGGCTAGTAAATCGGCTGGAATGGCGAACCCGAGCAAAGGAGATGAGAAATGAGGTGCGTTTTAGAAACCTTTCCCGACCACACGGTGTACCATCTTCTGGGTTTCTCATGCCTGTTTTCGACGTAGGAAGATGCCCTTGAACCTGGAGATTTGGGACCCATGGGATGGGTACCATGCAGTATTACTTGAAAGGGTCTGCGTTGGCTCACCCAACCTCACCGAACCTCTCAGCCCCAAGAGTGTCCACCCTTATGTCTCAATCAGCTGTGGGTCTAGATATGGTCAATCCAGGTTGCATCACAGCCCCTGAACGAATTTTGTAAGAATTTCTCTCTCTTTCACTGTCTTTGTTTCACGGGTTTTGAAAAGTAATTTATTTTTATAATGGGGTTTAGCTGCTTTTCACGGCTGTGTTTATGCCGCTTTACACCCCCTTGACTCACTTACAGAGAGATATCAATACATAGGTTTGAAGATTCTTACTAGTCAGATATATTCTTGTGCGGTGAATAGGGGGTGTTGAGTCCAGTTCACTGAAAAAGGAATAGGTCTTGTCTCTTACATATTGGGTTTATGGAACGGTATCGGAGCTAATTTGAAACCCTTGTTTTATGCATCACCCCACCTCACCTTTCCCGTTCAGCAGCCATAGTGTGTTTCCTAAACGTGTGACTCTGTTCTGTTTTGCAATTCAGTTCAAGTGTAGCGGTTTTTACATTCCCTCTAGAAGTGATATCTTATGATAAGTGTCTTTTTCTGTGTGACTTATTTCACTTAGAATCGTCGTACCTAAATCCACTCATCGTGCTGCTACTAGCCTTATGACGTTGATTTCATGGCTGAGTGATATTCCATTGTACATGAGGACCACAACTTCTTTATCCATTTTTCTCTTTCCTAGGATATTTAAGGTGTAATGAAGTGGGGGTTCTTGTCCACAGAGCAGCCCTAAACTTTGGGGTGCCTGTGTCTTGCTGATGTTTAGTTTTCCCAATTTATACGCCCATGAGTGGAAGTGCCCTATGCTCTCCAAGCTGTGTGTTTTAGATGTTTCAGGACACACCGTACACTTCTCCAGAGTGGCTGTTGGCAATTTACATCCCACCCATCAGCGTAGCAAGGCTCCCATTTCTCCATGGCCGGTCCTGCATTTCTGGTTTGGACACTTTTTTCCGCATGGCCCTTTTGCCCGCTGGGAAGCGAGACTTCTTTGGAGCGCTGATTGGCCTTTCCAGGTTGCTTGGTTGGCCAAAAAGGGCGTATGCGTTTTTTCCTGAATATATTCAGGAAAAAACGCATACGCCCTTTTTGGCCAAGGGCATCATTGTCCACGTTTTGCCGCTTTTCATGTGCTTTCAAGGCGATTCGAATCTACCTCCTGAAATCTGTTTCCTGCAATTCTGCCTTGCTTTCAAAGCCTCTTCGTTGCCTTCCCTTAATATATTTGTGGACGAGAGGTATCATTTAAAACTCTGCAGGTTTGTGAATTGCAGTGCCCCTGAGCTCCATTTTTCAACTCGCTTTTTTGGGAGCTGACCGCAAAAGCGCAGGATTGCTTCAGGCCCTCTTCTGGTTCTGGGGGGCAGGCTGAGCTTGTGCTTAATTCTTCTTCCTGATGGGAAAATAGAGTGACCTGTGCCTGTCCCAACACCTAGAGCTAGTCTCTCATTGGTTCCCCCTCTTCCCGTTCATCCTCAGGACAAATTGCAACCTGTACGGAACAGGAGGTTAAAGGTGCTGATTCTCCAAGGAGGGAGATGGCTAGTAAATCGGCTGGAATGGCGAACCCGAGCAAAGGAGATGAGAAATGAGGTGCGTTTTAGAAACCTTTCCCGATCACACGGTGTACCATCTTCTGGGTTTCTCATGCCTGTTTTCGACGTAGGAAGATGCCCTTGAACCTGGAGATTTGGGACCCATGGGATGGGTACCATGCAGTATTACTTGAAAGGGTCTGCGTTGGCTCACCCAACCTCAGCGAACCTCTCAGCCCCAAGAGTGTCCACCCTTATGTCTCAATCAGCTGTGGGTCTAGATATGGTCAATCCAGGTTGCATCACAGCCCCTGAACGAATTTTGTAAGAATTTCTCTCTCTTTCACTGTCTTTGTTTCACGGGTTTTGAAAAGTAATTTATTTTTATAATGGGGTTTAGCTGCTTTTCACGGCTGTGTTTATGCCGCTTTACACCCCCTTGACTCACTTACAGAGAGATATCAATACATAGGTTTGAAGATTCTTACTAGTCAGATATATTCTTGTGCGGTGAATAGGGGGTGTTGAGTCCAGTTCACTGAAAAAGGAATAGGTCTTGTCTCTTACATATTGGGTTTATGGAACGGTATCGGAGCTAATTTGAAACCCTTGTTTTATGCATCACCCCACCTCACCTTTCCCGTTCAGCAGCCATAGTGTGTTTCCTAAACGTGTGACTCTGTTCTGTTTTGCAATTCAGTTCAAGTGTAGCGGTTTTTACATTCCCTCTCTAAGTGGTATCTTATGATAAGTGTCTTTTTCTGTGTGACTTATTTCACTTAGAATCGTCGTACCTAAATCCACTCATCGTGCTGCTACTAGCCTTATGACGTTGATTTCATGGCTGAGTGATATTCCATTGTACATGAGGACCACAACTTCTTTATCCATTTTTCTCTTTCCTAGGATATTTAAGGTGTAATGAAGTGGGGGTTCTTGTCCACAGAGCAGCCCTAAACTTTGGGGTGCCTGTGTCTTGCTGATTTTTAGTTTTCCCAATTTATACGCCCATGAGTGGAAGTGCCCTATGCTCTCCAAGCTGTGTTTTTTAGATGTTTCAGAACACACCGTACACTTCTCCAGAGTGGCTGTTGGCAATTTACATCCCACCCATCAGCTTAGCAAGGCTCCCATTTCTCCATGGCCGGTCCTGCATTTCTGGTTTGGACACTTTTTTCCGCATGGCCCTTTTGCCCGCTGGGAAGCGAGACTTCTTTGGAGCGCTGATTGGCCTTTCCAGGTTGCTTGGTTGGCCAAAAAGGGCGTATGCGTTTTTTCCTGAATATATTCAGGAAAAAACGCATACGCCCTTTTTGGCCAAGGGCATCATTGTCCACGTTTTGCCGCTTTTCATGTGCTTTCAAGGCGATTCGAATCTACCTCCTGAAATCTGTTTCCTGCAATTCTGCCTTGCTTTCAAAGCCTCTTCGTTGCCTTCCCTTAATATATTTGTGGACGAGAGGTATCATTTAAAACTCTGCAGGTTTGTGAATTGCAGTGCCCCTGAGCTCCATTTTTCAACTCGCTTTTTTGGGAGCTGACCGCAAAAGCGCAGGATTGCTTCAGGCCCTCTTCTGGTTCTGGGGGGCAGGCTGAGCTTGTGCTTAATTCTTCTTCCTGATGGGAAAATAGAGTGACCTGTGCCTGTCCCAACACCTAGAGCTAGTCTCTCATTGGTTCCCCCTCTTCCCGTTCATCCTCAGGACAAATTGCAACCTGTACGGAACAGGAGGTTAAAGGTGCTGATTCTCCAAGGAGGGAGATGGCTAGTAAATCGGCTGGAATGGCGAACCCGAGCAAAGGAGATGAGAAATGAGGTGCGTTTTAGAAACCTTTCCCGATCACACGGTGTACCATCTTCTGGGTTTCTCATGCCTGTTTTCGACGTAGGAAGATGCCCTTGAACCTGGAGATTTGGGACCCATGGGATGTGTACCATGCAGTATTACTTGAAAGGGTCTGCGTTGGCTCACCCAACCTCAGCGAACCTCTCAGCCCCAAGAGTGTCCACCCTTATGTCTCAATCAGCTGTGGGTCTAGATATGGTCAATCCAGGTTGCATCACAGCCCCTGAACGAATTTTGTAAGAATTTCTCTCTCTTTCACTGTCTTTGTTTCACGGGTTTTGAAAAGTAATTTATTTTTATAATGGGGTTTAGCTGCTTTTCACGGCTGTGTTTATGCCGCTTTACACCCCCTTGACTCACTTACAGAGAGATATCAATACATAGGTTTGAAGATTCTTACTAGTCAGATATATTCTTGTGCGGTGAATAGGGGGTGTTGAGTCCAGTTCACTGAAAAAGGAATAGGTCTTGTCTCTTACATATTGGGTTTATGGAACGGTATCGGAGCTAATTTGAAACCCTTGTTTTATGCATCACCCCACCTCACCTTTCCCGTTCAGCAGCCATAGTGTGTTTCCTAAACGTGTGACTCTGTTCTGTTTTGCAATTCAGTTCAAGTGTAGCGGTTTTTACATTCCCTCTAGAAGTGATATCTTATGATAAGTGTCTTTTTCTGTGTGACTTATTTCACTTAGAATCGTCGTACCTAAATCCACTCATCATGCTGCTACTAGCCTTATGACGTTGATTTCATGGCTGAGTGATATTCCATTGTACATGAGGACCACAACTTCTTTATCCATTTTTCTCTTTCCTAGGATATTTAAGGTGTAATGAAGTGGGGATTCTTGTCCACAGAGCAGCCCTATACTTTGGGGTGCCTGTGTCTTGCTGATTTTTAGTTTTCCCAATTTATACGCCCATGAGTGGAAGTGCCCTGTGCTCTCCAAGCTGTGTTTTTTAGATGTTTCAGAACACACCGTACACTTCTCCAGAGTGGCTGTTGGCAACTTACATCCCACCCATCAGCGTAGCAAGGCTCCCATTTCTCCATGGCCGGTCCTGCATTTCTGGTTTGGACACTTTTTTCCGCATGGCCCTTTTGCCCGCTGGGAAGCGAGACTTCTTTGGAGCGCTGATTGGCCTTTCCAGGTTGCTTGGTTGGCCAAAAAGGGCGTATGCGTTTTTTCCTGAATATATTCAGGAAAAAACGCATACGCCCTTTTTGGCCAAGGGCATCATTGTCCACGTTTTGCCGCTTTTCATGTGCTTTCAAGGCGATTCGAATCTACCTCCTGAAATCTGTTTCCTGCAATTCTGCCTTGCTTTCAAAGCCTCTTCGTTGCCTTCCCTTAGTATATTTGTGGACGAGAGGTATCATTTAAAACTGTGCAGGTTTGTGAATTGCAGTGCCCCTGAGCTCCATTTTTCAACTCGCTTTTTTGGGAGCTGGCCGCAAAAGCGCAGGATTGCTTCAGGCCCTCTTCTGGTTCTGGGGGGCAGGCTGAGCTTGTGCTTAATTCTTCTTCCTGATGGGAAAATAGAGTGACCTGTGCCTGTCCCAACACCTAGAGCTAGTCTCTCATTGGTTCCCCCTCTTCCCGTTCATCCTCAGGACAAATTGCAACCTGTACGGAACAGGAGGTTAAAGGTGCTGATTCTCCAAGGAGGGAGATGGCTAGTAAATCGGCTGGAATGGCGAACCCGAGGAAAGGACATGAGAAATGAGGTGCGTTTTAGAAAACCTTTCCCGATCACACGGTGTACCATCTTCTGGGTTTCTCATGCCTGTTTTCGACGTAGGAAGATGCCCTTGAACCTGGAGATTTGGGACCCATGGGATGGGTACCATGCAGTATTACTTGAAAGGGTCTGCGTTGGCTCACCCAACCTCACCGAACCTCTCAGCCCCAAGAGTGTCCACCCTTATGTCTCAATCAGCTGTGGGTCTAGATATGGTCAATCCAGGTTGCATCACAGCCCCTGAACGAATTTTGTAAGAATTTCTCTCTCTTTCACTGTCTTTGTTTCACGGGTTTTGAAAAGTAATTTATTTTTATAATGGGGTTTAGCTGCTTTTCACGGCTGTGTTTATGCCGCTTTACACCCCCTTGACTCACTTACAGAGAGATATCAATACATAGGTTTGAAGATTCTTACTAGTCAGATATATTCTTGTGCAGTGAATAGGGGGTGTTGAGTCCAGTTCACTGAAAAAGGAATAGGTCTTGTCTCTTACATATTGGGTTTATGGAACGGTATCGGAGCTAATTTGAAACCCTTGTTTTATGCATCACCCCACCTCACCTTTCCCGTTCAGCAGCCATAGTGTGTTTCCTAAACGTGGGACTCTGTTCTGTTTTGCAATTCAGTTCAAGTGTAGCGGTTTTTACATTCCCTCTAGAAGTGATATCTTATGATAAGTGTCTTTTTCTGTGTGACTTATTTCACTTAGAATCGTCGTACCTAAATCCACTCATCGTGCTGCTACTAGCCTTATGACGTTGATTTCATGGCTGAGTGATATTCCATTGTACATGAGGACCACAAAGTCTTTATCCATTTTTCGCTTTCCTAGGATATTTAAGGTGTAATGAAGTGGGGGTTCTTGTCCACAGAGCAGCCCTAAACTTTGGGGTGCCTGTGTCTTGCTGATGTTTAGTTTTCCCAATTTATACGCCCATGAGTGGAAGTGCCCTATGCTCTCCAAGCTGTGTTTTTTAGATGTTTCAGGACACACCGTACACTTCTCCAGAGTGGCTGTTGGCAATTTACATCCCACCCATCAGCGTAGCAAGGCTCCCATTTCTCCATGGCCGGTCCTGCATTTCTGGTTTGGACACTTTTTTCCGCATGGCCCTTTTGCCCGCTGGGAAGCGAGACTTCTTTGGAGCGCTGATTGGCCTTTCCAGGTTGCTTGGTTGGCCAAAAAGGGCGTATGCGTTTTTTCCTGAATATATTCAGGAAAAAACGCATACGCCCTTTTTGGCCAAGGGCATCATTGTCCACGTTTTGCCGCTTTTCATGTGCTTTCAAGGCGATTCGAATCTACCTCCTGAAATCTGTTTCCTGCAATTCTGCCTTGCTTTCAAAGCCTCTTCGTTGCCTTCCCTTAATATATTTGTGGACGAGAGGTATCATTTAAAACTGTGCAGGTTTGTGAATTGCAGTGCCCCTGAGCTCCATTTTTCAACTCGCTTTTTTGGGAGCTGGCCGCAAAAGCGCAGGATTGCTTCAGGCCCTCTTCTGGTTCTGGGGGGCAGGCTGAGCTTGTGCTTAATTCTTCTTCCTGATGGGAAAATAGAGTGACCTGTGCCTGTCCCAACACCTAGAGCTAGTCTCTCATTGGTTCCCCCTCTTCCCGTTCATCCTCAGGACAAATTGCAACCTGTACGGAACAGGAGGTTAAAGGTGCTGATTCTCCAAGGAGGGAGATGGCTAGTAAATCGGCTGGAATGGCGAACCCGAGCAAAGGAGATGAGAAATGAGGTGCGTTTTAGAAACCTTTCTGGATCACACGGTGTACCATCTTCTGGGTTTCTCATGCCTGTTTTCGACATAGGAAGATGCCCTTGAACCTGGAGATTTGGGACCCATGGGATGGGTACCATGCAGTATTACTTGAAAGGGTCTGCGTTGGCTCACCCAACCTCACCGAACCTCTCAGCCCCAAGAGTGTCCACCCTTATGTCTCAATCAGCTGTGGGTCTAGATATGGTCAATCCAGGTTGCATCACAGCCCCTGAAAGAATTTTGTAAGAATTTCTCTCTCTTTCACTGTCTTTGTTTCACGGGTTTTGAAAAGTAATTTATTTTTATAATGGGGTTTAGCTGCTTTTCACGGCTGTGTTTATGCCGCTTTACACCCCCTTGACTCACTTACGGAGAGATATCAATACATAGGTTTGAAGATTCTTACTAGTCAGATATATTCTTGTGCGGTGAATAGGGGGTGTTGAGTCCAGTTCACTGAAAAAGGAATAGGTCTTGTCTCTTACATATTGGGTTTATGGAACGGTATCGGAGCTAATTTGAAACCCTTGTTTTATGCATCACCCCACCTCACCTTTCCTGTTCAGCAGCCATAGTGTGTTTCCTAAACGTGAGACTCTGTTCTGTTTTGCAATTCAGTTCAAGTGTAGCGGTTTTTACATTCCCTCTCTAAGTGATATCTTATGATAAGTGTCTTTTTCTGTGTGACTTATTTCACTTAGAATCGTCGTACCTAAATCCACTCATCGTGCTGCTACTAGCCTTATGACGTTGATTTCATGGCTGAGTGATATTCCATTGTACATGAGGACCACAACTTCTTTATCCATTTTTCTCTTTCCTAGGATATTTAAGGTGTAATGAAGTGGGGGTTCTTGTCCACAGAGCAGCCCTATACTTTGGGGTGCCTGTGTCTTGCTGATTTTTAGTTTTCCCAATTTATACGCCCATGAGTGGAAGTGCCCTATGCTCTCCAAGCTGTGTTTTTTAGATGTTTCAGAACACACCGTACACTTCTCCAGAGTGGCTGTTGGCAATTTACATCCCACCCATCAGCGTAGCAAGGCTCCCATTTCTCCATGGCCGGTCCTGCATTTCTGGTTTGGACACTTTTTTCCGCATGGCCCTTTTGCCCGCTGGGAAGCGAGACTTCTTTGGAGCGCTGATTGGCCTTTCCAGGTTGCTTGGTTGGCCAAAAAGGGCGTATGCGTTTTTTCCTGAATATATTCAGGAAAAAACGCATACGCCCTTTTTGGCCAAGGGCATCATTGTCCACGTTTTGCCGCTTTTCATGTGCTTTCAAGGCGATTCGAATCTACCTCCTGAAATCTGTTTCCTGCAATTCTGCCTTGCTTTCAAAGCCTCTTCGTTGCCTTCCCTTAGTATATTTGTGGACGAGAGGTATCATTTAAAACTGTGCAGGTTTGTGAATTGCAGTGCCCCTGAGCTCCATTTTTCAACTCGCTTTTTTGGGAGCTGGCCGCAAAAGCGCAGGATTGCTTCAGGCCCTCTTCTGGTTCTGGGGGGCAGGCTGAGCTTGTGCTTAATTCTTCTTCCTGATGGGAAAATAGAGTGACCTGTGCCTGTCCCAACACCTAGAGCTAGTCTCTCATTGGTTCCCCCTCTTCCCGTTCATCCTCAGGACAATTTGCAACCTGTACGGAACAGGAGGTTAAAGGTGCTGATTCTCCAAGGAGAGAGATGGCTAGTAAATCGGCTGGAATGGCGAACCCGAGTAAAGGAGATGAGAAATGAGGTGCGTTTTAGAAAACCTTTCCCGATCACACGGTGTACCATCTTCTGGGTTTCTCATGCCTGTTTTCGACGTAGGAAGATGCCTTTGAACCTGGAGATTTGGGACCCATGGGATGGGTACCATGCAGTATTACTTGAAAGGGTCTGCGTTGGCTCACCCAACCTCACCGAACCTCTCAGCCCCAAGAGTGTCCACCCTTATGTCTCAATCAGCTGTGGGTCTAGATATGGTCAATCCAGGTTGCATCACAGCCCCTGAACGAATTTTGTAAGAATTTCTCTCTCTTTCACTGTCTTTGTTTCACGGGTTTTGAAAAGTAATTTATTTTTATAATGGGGTTTAGCTGCTTTTCACGGCTGTGTTTATGCCGCTTTACACCCCCTTGACTCACTTACGGAGAGATATCAATACATAGGTTTGAAGATTCTTACTAGTCAGATATATTCTTGTGCGGTGAATAGGGGGTGTTGAGTCCAGTTCACTGAAAAAGGAATAGGTCTTGTCTCTTACATATTGGGTTTATGGAACGGTATCGGAGCTAATTTGAAACCCTTGTTTTATGCATCACCCCACCTCACCTTTCCTGTTCAGCAGCCATAGTGTGTTTCCTAAACGTGAGACTCTGTTCTGTTTTGCAATTCAGTTCAAGTGTAGCGGTTTTTACATTCCCTCTCTAAGTGATATCTTATGATAAGTGTCTTTTTCTGTGTGACTTATTTCACTTAGAATCGTCGTACCTAAATCCACTCATCGTGCTGCTACTAGCCTTATGACGTTGATTTCATGGCTGAGTGATATTCCATTGTACATGAGGACCACAACTTCTTTATCCATTTTTCTCTTTCCTAGGATATTTAAGGTGTAATGAAGTGGGGGTTCTTGTCCACAGAGCAGCCCTATACTTTGGGGTGCCTGTGTCTTGCTGATTTTTAGTTTTCCCAATTTATACGCCCATGAGTGGAAGTGCCCTATGCTCTCCAAGCTGTGTTTTTTAGATGTTTCAGAACACACCGTACACTTCTCCAGAGTGGCTGTTGGCAATTTACATCCCACCCATCAGCGTAGCAAGGCTCCCATTTCTCCATGGCCGGTCCTGCATTTCTGGTTTGGACACTTTTTTCCGCATGGCCCTTTTGCCCGCTGGGAAGCGAGACTTCTTTGGAGCGCTGATTGGCCTTTCCAGGTTGCTTGGTTGGCCAAAAAGGGCGTATGCGTTTTTTCCTGAATATATTCAGGAAAAAACGCATACGCCCTTTTTGGCCAAGGGCATCATTGTCCACGTTTTGCCGCTTTTCATGTGCTTTCAAGGCGATTCGAATCTACCTCCTGAAATCTGTTTCCTGCAATTCTGCCTTGCTTTCAAAGCCTCTTCGTTGCCTTCCCTTAGTATATTTGTGGACGAGAGGTATCATTTAAAACTGTGCAGGTTTGTGAATTGCAGTGCCCCTGAGCTCCATTTTTCAACTCGCTTTTTTGGGAGCTGGCCGCAAAAGCGCAGGATTGCTTCAGGCCCTCTTCTGGTTCTGGGGGGCAGGCTGAGCTTGTGCTTAATTCTTCTTCCTGATGGGAAAATAGAGTGACCTGTGCCTGTCCCAACACCTAGAGCTAGTCTCTCATTGGTTCCCCCTCTTCCCGTTCATCCTCAGGACAAATTGCAACCTGTACGGAACAGGAGGTTAAAGGTGCTGATTCTCCAAGGAGAGAGATGGCTAGTAAATCGGCTGGAATGGCGAACCCGAGTAAAGGAGATGAGAAATGAGGTGCGTTTTAGAAAACCTTTCCCGATCACACGGTGTACCATCTTCTGGGTTTCTCATGCCTGTTTTCGACGTAGGAAGATGCCCTTGAACCTGGAGATTTGGGACCCATGGGATGGGTACCATGCAGTATTACTTGAAAGGGTCTGCGTTGGCTCACCCAACCTCACCGAACCTCTCAGCCCCAAGAGTGTCCACCCTTATGTCTCAATCAGCTGTGGGTCTAGATATGGTCAATCCAGGTTGCATCACAGCCCCTGAACGAATTTTGTAAGAATTTCTCTCTCTTTCACTGTCTTTGTTTCACGGGTTTTGAAAAGTAATTTATTTTTATAATGGGGTTTAGCTGCTTTTCACGGCTGTGTTTATGCCGCTTTACACCCCCTTGACTCACTTACAGAGAGATATCAATACATAGGTTTGAAGATTCTTACTACTCAGATATATTCTTGTGCGGTGAATAGGGGGTGTTGAGTCCAGTTCACTGAAAAAGGAATAGGTCTTGTCTCTTACATATTGGGTTTATGGAACGGTATCGGAGCTAATTTGAAACCCTTGTTTTATGCATCACCCCACCTCACCTTTCCTGTTCAGCAGCCATAGTGTGTTTCCTAAACGTGTGACTCTGTTCTGTTTTGCAATTCAGTTCAAGTGTAGCGGTTTTTACATTCCCTCTCTAAGTGATATCTTATGATAAGTGTCTTTTTCTGTGTGACTTATTTCACTTAGAATCGTCGTACCTAAATCCACTCATCGTGCTGCTACTAGCCTTATGACGTTGATTTCATGGCTGAGTGATATTCCATTGTACATGAGGACCACAACTTCTTTATCCATTTTTCTCTTTCCTAGGATATTTAAGGTGTAATGAAGTGGGGGTTCTTGTCCACAGAGCAGCCCTATACTTTGGGGTGCCTGTGTCTTGCTGATTTTTAGTTTTCCCAATTTATACGCCCATGAGTGGAAGTGCCCTATGCTCTCCAAGCTGTGTTTTTTAGATGTTTCAGAACACACCGTACACTTCTCCAGAGTGGCTGTTGGCAATTTACATCCCACCCATCAGCGTAGCAAGGCTCCCATTTCTCCATGGCCGGTCCTGCATTTCTGGTTTGGACACTTTTTTCCGCATGGCCCTTTTGCCCGCTGGGAAGCGAGACTTCTTTGGAGCGCTGATTGGCCTTTCCAGGTTGCTTGGTTGGCCAAAAAGGGCGTATGCGTTTTTTCCTGAATATATTCAGGAAAAAACGCATACGCCCTTTTTGGCCAAGGGCATCATTGTCCACGTTTTGCCGCTTTTCATGTGCTTTCAAGGCGATTCGAATCTACCTCCTGAAATCTGTTTCCTGCAATTCTGCCTTGCTTTCAAAGCCTCTTCGTTGCCTTCCCTTAGTATATTTGTGGACGAGAGGTATCATTTAAAACTGTGCAGGTTTGTGAATTGCAGTGCCCCTGAGCTCCATTTTTCAACTCGCTTTTTTGGGAGCTGGCCGCAAAAGCGCAGGATTGCTTCAGGCCCTCTTCTGGTTCTGGGGGGCAGGCTGAGCTTGTGCTTAATTCTTCTTCCTGATGGGAAAATAGAGTGACCTGTGCCTGTCCCAACACCTAGAGCTAGTCTCTCATTGGTTCCCCCTCTTCCCGTTCATCCTCAGGACAATTTGCAACCTGTACGGAACAGGAGGTTAAAGGTGCTGATTCTCCAAGGAGAGAGATGGCTAGTAAATCGGCTGGAATGGCGAACCCGAGTAAAGGAGATGAGAAATGAGGTGCGTTTTAGAAAACCTTTCCCGATCACACGGTGTACCATCTTCTGGGTTTCTCATGCCTGTTTTCGACGTAGGAAGATGCCCTTGAACCTGGAGATTTGGGACCCATGGGATGGGTACCATGCAGTATTACTTGAAAGGGTCTGCGTTGGCTCACCCAACCTCACCGAACCTCTCAGCCCCAAGAGTGTCCACCCTTATGTCTCAATCAGCTGTGGGTCTAGATATGGTCAATCCAGGTTGCATCACAGCCCCTGAAAGAATTTTGTAAGAATTTCTCTCTCTTTCACTGTCTTTGTTTCACGGGTTTTGAAAAGTAATTTATTTTTATAATGGGGTTTAGCTGCTTTTCACGGCTGTGTTTATGCCGCTTTACACCCCCTTGACTCACTTACGGAGAGATATCAATACATAGGTTTGAAGATTCTTACTAGTCAGATATATTCTTGTGCGGTGAATAGGGGGTGTTGAGTCCAGTTCACTGAAAAAGGAATAGGTCTTGTCTCTTACATATTGGGTTTATGGAACGGTATCGGAGCTAATTTGAAACCCTTGTTTTATGCATCACCCCACCTCACCTTTCCTGTTCAGCAGCCATAGTGTGTTTCCTAAACGTGAGACTCTGTTCTGTTTTGCAATTCAGTTCAAGTGTAGCGGTTTTTACATTCCCTCTCTAAGTGATATCTTATGATAAGTGTCTTTTTCTGTGTGACTTATTTCACTTAGAATCGTCGTACCTAAATCCACTCATCGTGCTGCTACTAGCCTTATGACGTTGATTTCATGGCTGAGTGATATTCCATTGTACATGAGGACCACAACTTCTTTATCCATTTTTCTCTTTCCTAGGATATTTAAGGTGTAATGAAGTGGGGGTTCTTGTCCACAGAGCAGCCCTATACTTTGGGGTGCCTGTGTCTTGCTGATTTTTAGTTTTCCCAATTTATACGCCCATGAGTGGAAGTGCCCTATGCTCTCCAAGCTGTGTTTTTTAGATGTTTCAGAACACACCGTACACTTCTCCAGAGTGGCTGTTGGCAATTTACATCCCACCCATCAGCGTAGCAAGGCTCCCATTTCTCCATGGCCGGTCCTGCATTTCTGGTTTGGACACTTTTTTCCGCATGGCCCTTTTGCCCGCTGGGAAGCGAGACTTCTTTGGAGCGCTGATTGGCCTTTCCAGGTTGCTTGGTTGGCCAAAAAGGGCGTATGCGTTTTTTCCTGAATATATTCAGGAAAAAACGCATACGCCCTTTTTGGCCAAGGGCATCATTGTCCACGTTTTGCCGCTTTTCATGTGCTTTCAAGGCGATTCGAATCTACCTCCTGAAATCTGTTTCCTGCAATTCTGCCTTGCTTTCAAAGCCTCTTCGTTGCCTTCCCTTAGTATATTTGTGGACGAGAGGTATCATTTAAAACTGTGCAGGTTTGTGAATTGCAGTGCCCCTGAGCTCCATTTTTCAACTCGCTTTTTTGGGAGCTGGCCGCAAAAGCGCAGGATTGCTTCAGGCCCTCTTCTGGTTCTGGGGGGCAGGCTGAGCTTGTGCTTAATTCTTCTTCCTGATGGGAAAATAGAGTGACCTGTGCCTGTCCCAACACCTAGAGCTAGTCTCTCATTGGTTCCCCCTCTTCCCGTTCATCCTCAGGACAAATTGCAACCTGTACGGAACAGGAGGTTAAAGGTGCTGATTCTCCAAGGAGGGAGATGGCTAGTAAATCGGCTGGAATGGCGAACCCGAGCAAAGGAGATGAGAAATGAGGTGCGTTTTAGAAACCTTTCCCGATCACACGGTGTACCATCTTCTGGGTTTCTCATGCCTGTTTTCGACGTAGGAAGATGCCCTTGAACCTGGAGATTTGGGACCCATGGGATGGGTACCATGCAGTATTACTTGAAAGGGTCTGCGTTGGCTCACCCAACCTCACCGAACCTCTCAGCCCCAAGAGTGTCCACCCTTATGTCTCAATCAGCTGTGGGTCTAGATATGGTCAATCCAGGTTGCATCACAGCCCCTGAACGAATTTTGTAAGAATTTCTCTCTCTTTCACTGTCTTTGTTTCACGGGTTTTGAAAAGTAATTTAGTTTTATAATGGGGTTTAGCTGCTTTTCACGGCTGTGTTTATGCCGCTTTACACCCCCTTGACTCACTTACGGAGAGATATCAATACATAGGTTTGAAGATTCTTACTAGTCAGATATATTCTTGTGCGGTGAATAGGGGGTGTTGAGTCCAGTTCACTGAAAAAGGAATAGGTCTTGTCTCTTACATATTGGGTTTATGGAACGGTATCGGAGCTAATTTGAAACCCTTGTTTTATGCATCACCCCACCTCACCTTTCCTGTTCAGCAGCCATAGTGTGTTTCCTAAACGTGAGACTCTGTTCTGTTTTGCAATTCAGTTCAAGTGTAGCGGTTTTTACATTCCCTCTCTAAGTGATATCTTATGATAAGTGTCTTTTTCTGTGTGACTTATTTCACTTAGAATCGTCGTACCTAAATCCACTCATCGTGCTGCTACTAGCCTTATGACGTTGATTTCATGGCTGAGTGATATTCCATTGTACATGAGGACCACAACTTCTTTATCCATTTTTCTCTTTCCTAGGATATTTAAGGTGTAATGAAGTGGGGGTTCTTGTCCACAGAGCAGCCCTATACTTTGGGGTGCCTGTGTCTTGCTGATTTTTAGTTTTCCCAATTTATACGCCCATGAGTGGAAGTGCCCTATGCTCTCCAAGCTGTGTTTTTTAGATGTTTCAGAACACACCGTACACTTCTCCAGAGTGGCTGTTGGCAATTTACATCCCACCCATCAGCGTAGCAAGGCTCCCATTTCTCCATGGCCGGTCCTGCATTTCTGGTTTGGACACTTTTTTCCGCATGGCCCTTTTGCCCGCTGGGAAGCGAGACTTCTTTGGAGCGCTGATTGGCCTTTCCAGGTTGCTTGGTTGGCCAAAAAGGGCGTATGCGTTTTTTCCTGAATATATTCAGGAAAAAACGCATACGCCCTTTTTGGCCAAGGGCATCATTGTCCACGTTTTGCCGCTTTTCATGTGCTTTCAAGGCGATTCGAATCTACCTCCTGAAATCTGTTTCCTGCAATTCTGCCTTGCTTTCAAAGCCTCTTCGTTGCCTTCCCTTAGTATATTTGTGGACGAGAGGTATCATTTAAAACTGTGCAGGTTTGTGAATTGCAGTGCCCCTGAGCTCCATTTTTCAACTCGCTTTTTTGGGAGCTGGCCGCAAAAGCGCAGGATTGCTTCAGGCCCTCTTCTGGTTCTGGGGGGCAGGCTGAGCTTGTGCTTAATTCTTCTTCCTGATGGGAAAATAGAGTGACCTGTGCCTGTCCCAACACCTAGAGCTAGTCTCTCATTGGTTCCCCCTCTTCCCGTTCATCCTCAGGACAAATTGCAACCTGTACGGAACAGGAGGTTAAAGGTGCTGATTCTCCAAGGAGGGAGATGGCTAGTAAATCGGCTGGAATGGCGAACCCGAGCAAAGGAGATGAGAAATGAGGTGCGTTTTAGAAACCTTTCCCGATCACACGGTGTACCATCTTCTGGGTTTCTCATGCCTGTTTTCGACGTAGGAAGATGCCCTTGAACCTGGAGATTTGGGACCCATGGGATGGGTACCATGCAGTATTACTTGAACGGGTCTGCGTTGGCTCACCCAACCTCAGCGAACCTCTCAGCCCCAAGAGTGTCCACCCTTATGTCTCAATCAGCTGTGGGTCTAGATATGGTCAATCCAGGTTGCATCACAGCCCCTGAACGAATTTTGTAAGAATTTCTCTCTCTTTCACTGTCTTTGTTTCACGGGTTTTGAAAAGTAATTTATTTTTATAATGGGGTTTAGCTGCTTTTCACGGCTGTGTTTATGCCGCTTTACACCCCCTTGACTCACTTACAGAGAGATATCAATACATAGGTTTGAAGATTCTTACTAGTCAGATATATTCTTGTGCGGTGAATAGGGGGTGTTGAGTCCAGTTCACTGAAAAAGGAATAGGTCTTGTCTCTTACATATTGGATTTATGGAACGGTATCGGAGCTAATTTGAAACCCTTGTTTTATGCATCACCCCACCTCACCTTTCCCGTTCAGCAGCCATAGTGTGTTTCCTAAACGTGTAACTCTGTTCTGTTTTGCAATTCAGTTCAAGTGTAGCGGTTTTTACATTTCCTCTAGAAGTGATATTTTATGATAAGTGTCTTTTTCTGTGTGACTTATTTCACTTAGAATCGTCGTACCTAAATCCACTCATCGTGCTGCTACTAGCCTTATGACGTTGATTTCATGGCTGAGTGATATTCCATTGTACATGAGGACCACAACTTCTTTATCCATTTTTCTCTTTCCTAGGATATTTAAGGTGTAATGAAGTGGGGGTTCCTGTCCACAGAGCCGCCCTAAACTTTGGGGTGCCTGTGTCTTGCTGATGTTTAGTTTTCCCAATTTATACGCCCATGAGTGGAAGTGCCCTATGCTCTCCAAGCTGTGTTTTTTAGATGTTTCAGAACACACCGTACACTTCTCCAGAGTGGCTGTTGGCAATTTACATCCCACCCATCAGCGTAGCAAGGCTCCCATTTCTCCATGGCCGGTCCTGCATTTCTGGTTTGGACACTTTTTTCCGCATGGCCCTTTTGCCCGCTGGGAAGCGAGACTTCTTTGGAGCGCTGATTGGCCTTTCCAGGTTGCTTGGTTGGCCAAAAAGGGCGTATGCGTTTTTTCCTGAATATATTCAGGAAAAAACGCATACGCCCTTTTTGGCCAAGGGCATCATTGTCCACGTTTTGCCGCTTTTCATGTGATTTCAAGGCGATTCGAATCTACCTCCTGAAATCTGTTTCCTGCAATTCTGCCTTGCTTTCAAAGCCTCTTCGTTGCCTTCCCTTAGTATATTTGTGGACGAGAGGTATCATTTAAAACTGTGCAGGTTTGTGAATTGCAGTGCCCCTGAGCTCCATTTTTCAACTCGCTTTTTTGGGAGCTGGCCGCAAAAGCGCAGGATTGCTTCAGGCCCTCTTCTGGTTCTGGGGGGCAGGCTGAGCTTGTGCTTAATTCTTCTTCCTGATGGGAAAATAGAGTGACCTGTGCCTGTCCCAACACCTAGAGCTAGTCTCTCATTGGTTCCCCCTCTTCCCGTTCATCCTCAGGACAAATTGCAACCTGTACGGAACAGGAGGTTAAAGGTGCTGATTCTCCAAGGAGGGAGATGGCTAGTAAATCGGCTGGAATGGCGAACCCGAGCAAAGGAGATGAGAAATGAGGTGCGTTTTAGAAACCTTTCCCGATCACACGGTGTACCATCTTCTGGGTTTCTCATGCCTGTTTTCGACGTAGGAAGATGCCCTTGAACCTGGAGATTTGGGACCCATGGGATGGGTACCATGCAGTATTACTTGAAAGGGTCTGCGTTGGCTCACCCAACCTCACCGAACCTCTCAGCCCCAAGAGTGTCCACCCTTATGTCTCAATCAGCTGTGGGTCTAGATATGGTCAATCCAGGTTGCATCACAGCCCCTGAACGAATTTTGTAAGAATTTCTCTCTCTTTCACTGTCTTTGTTTCACGGGTTTTGAAAAGTAATTTATTTTTATAATGGGGTTTAGCTGCTTTTCACGGCTGTGTTTATGCCGCTTTACACCCCCTTGACTCACTTACGGAGAGATATCAATACATAGGTTTGAAGATTCTTACTAGTCAGATATATTCTTGTGCGGTGAATAGGGGGTGTTGAGTCCAGTTCACTGAAAAAGGAATAGGTCTTGTCTCTTACATATTGGGTTTATGGAACGGTATCGGAGCTAATTTGAAACCCTTGTTTTATGCATCACCCCACCTCACCTTTCCTGTTCAGCAGCCATAGTGTGTTTCCTAAACGTGAGACTCTGTTCTGTTTTGCAATTCAGTTCAAGTGTAGCGGTTTTTACATTCCCTCTCTAAGTGATATCTTATGATAAGTGTCTTTTTCTGTGTGACTTATTTCACTTAGAATCGTCGTACCTAAATCCACTCATCGTGCTGCTACTAGCCTTATGACGTTGATTTCATGGCTGAGTGATATTCCATTGTACATGAGGACCACAACTTCTTTATCCATTTTTCTCTTTCCTAGGATATTTAAGGTGTAATGAAGTGGGGGTTCTTGTCCACAGAGCAGCCCTATACTTTGGGGTGCCTGTGTCTTGCTGATTTTTAGTTTTCCCAATTTATACGCCCATGAGTGGAAGTGCCCTATGCTCTCCAAGCTGTGTTTTTTAGATGTTTCAGAACACACCGTACACTTCTCCAGAGTGGCTGTTGGCAATTTACATCCCACCCATCAGCGTAGCAAGTCTCCCATTTCTCCATGGCCGGTCCTGCATTTCTGGTTTGGACACTTTTTTCCGCATGGCCCTTTTGCCCGCTGGGAAGCGAGACTTCTTTGGAGCGCTGATTGGCCTTTCCAGGTTGCTTGGTTGGCCAAAAAGGGCGTATGCGTTTTTTCCTGAATATATTCAGGAAAAAACGCATACGCCCTTTTTGGCCAAGGGCATCATTGTCCACGTTTTGCCGCTTTTCATGTGCTTTCAAGGCGATTCGAATCTACCTCCTGAAATCTGTTTCCTGCAATTCTGCCTTGCTTTCAAAGCCTCTTCGTTGCCTTCCCTTAATATATTTGTGGACGAGAGGTATCATTTAAAACTGTGCAGGTTTGTGAATTGCAGTGCCCCTGAGCTCCATTTTTCAACTCGCTTTTTTGGGAGCTGGCCGCAAAAGCGCAGGATTGCTTCAGGCCCTCTTCTGGTTCTGGGGGGCAGGCTGAGCTTGTGCTTAATTCTTCTTCCTGATGGGAAAATAGAGTGACCTGTGCCTGTCCCAACACCTAGAGCTAGTCTCTCATTGGTTCCCCCTCTTCCCGTTCATCCTCAGGACAAATTGCAACCTGTACGGAACAGGAGGTTAAAGGTGCTGATTCTCCAAGGAGAGAGATGGCTAGTAAATCGGCTGGAATGGCGAACCCGAGTAAAGGAGATGAGAAATGAGGTGCGTTTTAGAAAACCTTTCCCGATCACACGGTGTACCATCTTCTGGGTTTCTCATGCCTGTTTTCGACGTAGGAAGATGCCCTTGAACCTGGAGATTTGGGACCCATGGGATGGGTACCATGCAGTATTACTTGAAAGGGTCTGCGTTGGCTCACCCAACCTCACCGAACCTCTCAGCCCCAAGAGTGTCCACCCTTATGTCTCAATCAGCTGTGGGTCTAGATATGGTCAATCCAGGTTGCATCACAGCCCCTGAAAGAATTTTGTAAGAATTTCTCTCTCTTTCACTGTCTTTGTTTCACGGGTTTTGAAAAGTAATTTATTTTTATAATGGGGTTTAGCTGCTTTTCACGGCTGTGTTTATGCCGCTTTACACCCCCTTGACTCACTTACGGAGAGATATCAATACATAGGTTTGAAGATTCTTACTAGTCAGATATATTCTTGTGCGGTGAATAGGGGGTGTTGAGTCCAGTTCACTGAAAAAGGAATAGGTCTTGTCTCTTACATATTGGGTTTATGGAACGGTATCGGAGCTAATTTGAAACCCTTGTTTTATGCATCACCCCACCTCACCTTTCCTGTTCAGCAGCCATAGTGTGTTTCCTAAACGTGAGACTCTGTTCTGTTTTGCAATTCAGTTCAAGTGTAGCGGTTTTTACATTCCCTCTCTAAGTGATATCTTATGATAAGTGTCTTTTTCTGTGTGACTTATTTCACTTAGAATCGTCGTACCTAAATCCACTCATCGTGCTGCTACTAGCCTTATGACGTTGATTTCATGGCTGAGTGATATTCCATTGTACATGAGGACCACAACTTCTTTATCCATTTTTCTCTTTCCTAGGATATTTAAGGTGTAATGAAGTGGGGGTTCTTGTCCACAGAGCAGCCCTATACTTTGGGGTGCCTGTGTCTTGCTGATTTTTAGTTTTCCCAATTTATACGCCCATGAGTGGAAGTGCCCTATGCTCTCCAAGCTGTGTTTTTTAGATGTTTCAGAACACACCGTACACTTCTCCAGAGTGGCTGTTGGCAATTTACATCCCACCCATCAGCGTAGCAAGGCTCCCATTTCTCCATGGCCGGTCCTGCATTTCTGGTTTGGACACTTTTTTCCGCATGGCCCTTTTGCCCGCTGGGAAGCGAGACTTCTTTGGAGCGCTGATTGGCCTTTCCAGGTTGCTTGGTTGGCCAAAAAGGGCGTATGCGTTTTTTCCTGAATATATTCAGGAAAAAACGCATACGCCCTTTTTGGCCAAGGGCATCATTGTCCACGTTTTGCCGCTTTTCATGTGCTTTCAAGGCGATTCGAATCTACCTCCTGAAATCTGTTTCCTGCAATTCTGCCTTGCTTTCAAAGCCTCTTCGTTGCCTTCCCTTAGTATATTTGTGGACGAGAGGTATCATTTAAAACTGTGCAGGTTTGTGAATTGCAGTGCCCCTGAGCTCCATTTTTCAACTCGCTTTTTTGGGAGCTGGCCGCAAAAGCGCAGGATTGCTTCAGGCCCTCTTCTGGTTCTGGGGGGCAGGCTGAGCTTGTGCTTAATTCTTCTTCCTGATGGGAAAATAGAGTGACCTGTGCCTGTCCCAACACCTAGAGCTAGTCTCTCATTGGTTCCCCCTCTTCCCGTTCATCCTCAGGACAAATTGCAACCTGTACGGAACAGGAGGTTAAAGGTGCTGATTCTCCAAGGAGAGAGATGGCTAGTAAATCGGCTGGAATGGCGAACCCGAGTAAAGGAGATGAGAAATGAGGTGCGTTTTAGAAAACCTTTCCCGATCACACGGTGTACCATCTTCTGGGTTTCTCATGCCTGTTTTCGACGTAGGAAGATGCCCTTGAACCTGGAGATTTGGGACCCATGGGATGGGTACCATGCAGTATTACTTGAAAGGGTCTGCGTTGGCTCACCCAACCTCACCGAACCTCTCAGCCCCAAGAGTGTCCACCCTTATGTCTCAATCAGCTGTGGGTCTAGATATGGTCAATCCAGGTTGCATCACAGCCCCTGAACGAATTTTGTAAGAATTTCTCTCTCTTTCACTGTCTTTGTTTCACGGGTTTTGAAAAGTAATTTATTTTTATAATGGGGTTTAGCTGCTTTTCACGGCTGTGTTTATGCCGCTTTACACCCCCTTGACTCACTTACGGAGAGATATCAATACATAGGTTTGAAGATTCTTACTAGTCAGATATATTCTTGTGCGGTGAATAGGGGGTGTTGAGTCCAGTTCACTGAAAAAGGAATAGGTCTTGTCTCTTACATATTGGGTTTATGGAACGGTATCGGAGCTAATTTGAAACCCTTGTTTTATGCATCACCCCACCTCACCTTTCCCGTTCAGCAGCCATAGTGTGTTTCCTAAACGTGAGACTCTGTTCTGTTTTGCAATTCAGTTCAAGTGTAGCGGTTTTTACATTCCCTCTCTAAGTGATATCTTATGATAAGTGTCTTTTTCTGTGTGACTTATTTCACTTAGAATCGTCGTACCTAAATCCACTCATCGTGCTGCTACTAGCCTTATGACGTTGATTTCATGGCTGAGTGATATTCCATTGTACATGAGGACCACAACTTCTTTATCCATTTTTCTCTTTCCTAGGATATTTAAGGTGTAATGAAGTGGGGGTTCTTGTCCACAGAGCAGCCCTATACTTTGGGGTGCCTGTGTCTTGCTGATTTTTAGTTTTCCCAATTTATACGCCCATGAGTGGAAGTGCCCTATGCTCTCCAAGCTGTGTTTTTTAGATGTTTCAGAACACACCGTACACTTCTCCAGAGTGGCTGTTGGCAATTTACATCCCACCCATCAGCGTAGCAAGGCTCCCATTTCTCCATGGCCGGTCCTGCATTTCTGGTTTGGACACTTTTTTCCGCATGGCCCTTTTGCCCGCTGGGAAGCGAGACTTCTTTGGAGCGCTGATTGGCCTTTCCAGGTTGCTTGGTTGGCCAAAAAGGGCGTATGCGTTTTTTCCTGAATATATTCAGGAAAAAACGCATACGCCCTTTTTGGCCAAGGGCATCATTGTCCACGTTTTGCCGCTTTTCATGTGCTTTCAAGGCGATTCGAATCTACCTCCTGAAATCTGTTTCCTGCAATTCTGCCTTGCTTTCAAAGCCTCTTCGTTGCCTTCCCTTAGTATATTTGTGGACGAGAGGTATCATTTAAAACTGTGCAGGTTTGTGAATTGCAGTGCCCCTGAGCTCCATTTTTCAACTCGCTTTTTTGGGAGCTGGCCGCAAAAGCGCAGGATTGCTTCAGGCCCTCTTCTGGTTCTGGGGGGCAGGCTGAGCTTGTGCTTAATTCTTCTTCCTGATGGGAAAATAGAGTGACCTGTGCCTGTCCCAACACCTAGAGCTAGTCTCTCATTGGTTCCCCCTCTTCCCGTTCATCCTCAGGACAAATTGCAACCTGTACGGAACAGGAGGTTAAAGGTGCTGATTCTCCAAGGAGGGAGATGGCTAGTAAATCGGCTGGAATGGCGAACCCGAGCAAAGGAGATGAGAAATGAGGTGCGTTTTAGAAACCTTTCCCGATCACACGGTGTACCATCTTCTGGGTTTCTCATGCCTGTTTTCGACGTAGGAAGATGCCCTTGAACCTGGAGATTTGGGACCCATGGGATGGGTACCATGCAGTATTACTTGAAAGGGTCTGCGTTGGCTCACCCAACCTCACCGAACCTCTCAGCCCCAAGAGTGTCCACCCTTATGTCTCAATCAGCTGTGGGTCTAGATATGGTCAATCCAGGTTGCATCACAGCCCCTGAACGAATTTTGTAAGAATTTCTCTCTCTTTCACTGTCTTTGTTTCACGGGTTTTGAAAAGTAATTTATTTTTATAATGGGGTTTAGCTGCTTTTCACGGCTGTGTTTATGCCGCTTTACACCCCCTTGACTCACTTACGGAGAGATATCAATACATAGGTTTGAAGATTCTTACTAGTCAGATATATTCTTGTGCGGTGAATAGGGGGTGTTGAGTCCAGTTCACTGAAAAAGGAATAGGTCTTGTCTCTTACATATTGGGTTTATGGAACGGTATCGGAGCTAATTTGAAACCCTTGTTTTATGCATCACCCCACCTCACCTTTCCTGTTCAGCAGCCATAGTGTGTTTCCTAAACGTGAGACTCTGTTCTGTTTTGCAATTCAGTTCAAGTGTAGCGGTTTTTACATTCCCTCTCTAAGTGATATCTTATGATAAGTGTCTTTTTCTGTGTGACTTATTTCACTTAGAATCGTCGTACCTAAATCCACTCATCGTCCTGCTACTAGCCTTATGACGTTGATTTCATGGCTGAGTGATATTCCATTGTACATGAGGACCACAACTTCTTTATCCATTTTTCTCTTTCCTAGGATATTTAAGGTGTAATGAAGTGGGGGTTCTTGTCCACAGAGCAGCCCTATACTTTGGGGTGCCTGTGTCTTGCTGATTTTTAGTTTTCCCAATTTATACGCCCATGAGTGGAAGTGCCCTATGCTCTCCAAGCTGTGTTTTTTAGATGTTTCAGAACACACCGTACACTTCTCCAGAGTGGCTGTTGGCAATTTACATCCCACCCATCAGCGTAGCAAGGCTCCCATTTCTCCATGGCCGGTCCTGCATTTCTGGTTTGGACACTTTTTTCCGCATGGCCCTTTTGCCCGCTGGGAAGCGAGACTTCTTTGGAGCGCTGATTGGCCTTTCCAGGTTGCTTGGTTGGCCAAAAAGGGCGTATGCGTTTTTTCCTGAATATATTCAGGAAAAAACGCATACGCCCTTTTTGGCCAAGGGCATCATTGTCCACGTTTTGCCGCTTTTCATGTGCTTTCAAGGCGATTCGAATCTACCTCCTGAAATCTGTTTCCTGCAATTCTGCCTTGCTTTCAAAGCCTCTTCGTTGCCTTCCCTTAGTATATTTGTGGACGAGAGGTATCATTTAAAACTGTGCAGGTTTGTGAATTGCAGTGCCCCTGAGCTCCATTTTTCAACTCGCTTTTTTGGGAGCTGGCCGCAAAAGCGCAGGATTGCTTCAGGCCCTCTTCTGGTTCTGGGGGGCAGGCTGAGCTTGTGCTTAATTCTTCTTCCTGATGGGAAAATAGAGTGACCTGTGCCTGTCCCAACACCTAGAGCTAGTCTCTCATTGGTTCCCCCTCTTCCCGTTCATCCTCAGGACAAATTGCAACCTGTACGGAACAGGAGGTTAAAGGTGCTGATTCTCCAAGGAGGGAGATGGCTAGTAAATCGGCTGGAATGGCGAACCCGAGCAAAGGAGATGAGAAATGAGGTGCGTTTTAGAAACCTTTCCCGATCACACGGTGTACCATCTTCTGGGTTTCTCATGCCTGTTTTCGACGTAGGAAGATGCCCTTGAACCTGGAGATTTGGGACCCATGGGATGGGTACCATGCAGTATTACTTGAAAGGGTCTGCGTTGGCTCACCCAACCTCACCGAACCTCTCAGCCCCAAGAGTGTCCACCCTTATGTCTCAATCAGCTGTGGGTCTAGATATGGTCAATCCAGGTTGCATCACAGCCCCTGAACGAATTTTGTAAGAATTTCTCTCTCTTTCACTGTCTTTGTTTCACGGGTTTTGAAAAGTAATTTATTTTTATAATGGGGTTTAGCTGCTTTTCACGGCTGTGTTTATGCCGCTTTACACCCCCTTGACTCACTTACGGAGAGATATCAATACATAGGTTTGAAGATTCTTACTAGTCAGATATATTCTTGTGCGGTGAATAGGGGGTGTTGAGTCCAGTTCACTGAAAAAGGAATAGGTCTTGTCTCTTACATATTGGGTTTATGGAACGGTATCGGAGCTAATTTGAAACCCTTGTTTTATGCATCACCCCACCTCACCTTTCCTGTTCAGCAGCCATAGTGTGTTTCCTAAACGTGAGACTCTGTTCTGTTTTGCAATTCAGTTCAAGTGTAGCGGTTTTTACATTCCCTCTCTAAGTGATATCTTATGATAAGTGTCTTTTTCTGTGTGACTTATTTCACTTAGAATCGTCGTACCTAAATCCACTCATCGTGCTGCTACTAGCCTTATGACGTTGATTTCATGGCTGAGTGATATTCCATTGTACATGAGGACCACAACTTCTTTATCCATTTTTCTCTTTCCTAGGATATTTAAGGTGTAATGAAGTGGGGGTTCTTGTCCACAGAGCAGCCCTATACTTTGGGGTGCCTGTGTCTTGCTGATTTTTAGTTTTCCCAATTTATACGCCCATGAGTGGAAGTGCCCTATGCTCTCCAAGCTGTGTTTTTTAGATGTTTCAGAACACACCGTACACTTCTCCAGAGTGGCTGTTGGCAATTTACATCCCACCCATCAGCGTAGCAAGGCTCCCATTTCTCCATGGCCGGTCCTGCATTTCTGGTTTGGACACTTTTTTCCGCATGGCCCTTTTGCCCGCTGGGAAGCGAGACTTCTTTGGAGCGCTGATTGGCCTTTCCAGGTTGCTTGGTTGGCCAAAAAGGGCGTATGCGTTTTTTCCTGAATATATTCAGGAAAAAACGCATACGCCCTTTTTGGCCAAGGGCATCATTGTCCACGTTTTGCCGCTTTTCATGTGCTTTCAAGGCGATTCGAATCTACCTCCTGAAATCTGTTTCCTGCAATTCTGCCTTGCTTTCAAAGCCTCTTCGTTGCCTTCCCTTAGTATATTTGTGGACGAGAGGTATCATTTAAAACTGTGCAGGTTTGTGAATTGCAGTGCCCCTGAGCTCCATTTTTCAACTCGCTTTTTTGGGAGCTGGCCGCAAAAGCGCAGGATTGCTTCAGGCCCTCTTCTGGTTCTGGGGGGCAGGCTGAGCTTGTGCTTAATTCTTCTTCCTGATGGGAAAATAGAGTGACCTGTGCCTGTCCCAACACCTAGAGCTAGTCTCTCATTGGTTCCCCCTCTTCCCGTTCATCCTCAGGACAAATTGCAACCTGTACGGAACAGGAGGTTAAAGGTGCTGATTCTCCAAGGAGAGAGATGGCTAGTAAATCGGCTGGAATGGCGAACCCGAGTAAAGGAGATGAGAAATGAGGTGCGTTTTAGAAAACCTTTCCCGATCACACGGTGTACCATCTTCTGGGTTTCTCATGCCTGTTTTCGACGTAGGAAGATGCCCTTGAACCTGGAGATTTGGGACCCATGGGATGGGTACCATGCAGTATTACTTGAAAGGGTCTGCGTTGGCTCACCCAACCTCACCGAACCTCTCAGCCCCAAGAGTGTCCACCCTTATGTCTCAATCAGCTGTGGGTCTAGATATGGTCAATCCAGGTTGCATCACAGCCCCTGAACGAATTTTGTAAGAATTTCTCTCTCTTTCACTGTCTTTGTTTCACGGGTTTTGAAAAGTAATTTATTTTTATAATGGGGTTTAGCTGCTTTTCACGGCTGTGTTTATGCCGCTTTACACCCCCTTGACTCACTTACGGAGAGATATCAATACATAGGTTTGAAGATTCTTACTAGTCAGATATATTCTTGTGCGGTGAATAGGGGGTGTTGAGTCCAGTTCACTGAAAAAGGAATAGGTCTTGTCTCTTACATATTGGGTTTATGGAACGGTATCGGAGCTAATTTGAAACCCTTGTTTTATGCATCACCCCACCTCACCTTTCCCGTTCAGCAGCCATAGTGTGTTTCCTAAACGTGAGACTCTGTTCTGTTTTGCAATTCAGTTCAAGTGTAGCGGTTTTTACATTCCCTCTCTAAGTGATATCTTATGATAAGTGTCTTTTTCTGTGTGACTTATTTCACTTAGAATCGTCGTACCTAAATCCACTCATCGTGCTGCTACTAGCCTTATGACGTTGATTTCATGGCTGAGTGATATTCCATTGTACATGAGGACCACAACTTCTTTATCCATTTTTCTCTTTCCTAGGATATTTAAGGTGTAATGAAGTGGGGGTTCTTGTCCACAGAGCAGCCCTATACTTTGGGGTGCCTGTGTCTTGCTGATTTTTAGTTTTCCCAATTTATACGCCCATGAGTGGAAGTGCCCTATGCTCTCCAAGCTGTGTTTTTTAGATGTTTCAGAACACACCGTACACTTCTCCAGAGTGGCTGTTGGCAATTTACATCCCACCCATCAGCGTAGCAAGGCTCCCATTTCTCCATGGCCGGTCCTGCATTTCTGGTTTGGACACTTTTTTCCGCATGGCCCTTTTGCCCGCTGGGAAGCGAGACTTCTTTGGAGCGCTGATTGGCCTTTCCAGGTTGCTTGGTTGGCCAAAAAGGGCGTATGCGTTTTTTCCTGAATATATTCAGGAAAAAACGCATACGCCCTTTTTGGCCAAGGGCATCATTGTCCACGTTTTGCCGCTTTTCATGTGCTTTCAAGGCGATTCGAATCTACCTCCTGAAATCTGTTTCCTGCAATTCTGCCTTGCTTTCAAAGCCTCTTCGTTGCCTTCCCTTAGTATATTTGTGGACGAGAGGTATCATTTAAAACTGTGCAGGTTTGTGAATTGCAGTGCCCCTGAGCTCCATTTTTCAACTCGCTTTTTTGGGAGCTGGCCGCAAAAGCGCAGGATTGCTTCAGGCCCTCTTCTGGTTCTGGGGGGCAGGCTGAGCTTGTGCTTAATTCTTCTTCCTGATGGGAAAATAGAGTGACCTGTGCCTGTCCCAACACCTAGAGCTAGTCTCTCATTGGTTCCCCCTCTTCCCGTTCATCCTCAGGACAAATTGCAACCTGTACGGAACAGGAGGTTAAAGGTGCTGATTCTCCAAGGAGGGAGATGGCTAGTAAATCGGCTGGAATGGCGAACCCGAGCAAAGGAGATGAGAAATGAGGTGCGTTTTAGAAACCTTTCCCGATCACACGGTGTACCATCTTCTGGGTTTCTCATGCCTGTTTTCGACGTAGGAAGATGCCCTTGAACCTGGAGATTTGGGACCCATGGGATGGGTACCATGCAGTATTACTTGAAAGGGTCTGCGTTGGCTCACCCAACCTCACCGAACCTCTCAGCCCCAAGAGTGTCCACCCTTATGTCTCAATCAGCTGTGGGTCTAGATATGGTCAATCCAGGTTGCATCACAGCCCCTGAACGAATTTTGTAAGAATTTCTCTCTCTTTCACTGTCTTTGTTTCACGGGTTTTGAAAAGTAATTTATTTTTATAATGGGGTTTAGCTGCTTTTCACGGCTGTGTTTATGCCGCTTTACACCCCCTTGACTCACTTACGGAGAGATATCAATACATAGGTTTGAAGATTCTTACTAGTCAGATATATTCTTGTGCGGTGAATAGGGGGTGTTGAGTCCAGTTCACTGAAAAAGGAATAGGTCTTGTCTCTTACATATTGGGTTTATGGAACGGTATCGGAGCTAATTTGAAACCCTTGTTTTATGCATCACCCCACCTCACCTTTCCTGTTCAGCAGCCATAGTGTGTTTCCTAAACGTGAGACTCTGTTCTGTTTTGCAATTCAGTTCAAGTGTAGCGGTTTTTACATTCCCTCTCTAAGTGATATCTTATGATAAGTGTCTTTTTCTGTGTGACTTATTTCACTTAGAATCGTCGTACCTAAATCCACTCATCGTCCTGCTACTAGCCTTATGACGTTGATTTCATGGCTGAGTGATATTCCATTGTACATGAGGACCACAACTTCTTTATCCATTTTTCTCTTTCCTAGGATATTTAAGGTGTAATGAAGTGGGGGTTCTTGTCCACAGAGCAGCCCTATACTTTGGGGTGCCTGTGTCTTGCTGATTTTTAGTTTTCCCAATTTATACGCCCATGAGTGGAAGTGCCCTATGCTCTCCAAGCTGTGTTTTTTAGATGTTTCAGAACACACCGTACACTTCTCCAGAGTGGCTGTTGGCAATTTACATCCCACCCATCAGCGTAGCAAGGCTCCCATTTCTCCATGGCCGGTCCTGCATTTCTGGTTTGGACACTTTTTTCCGCATGGCCCTTTTGCCCGCTGGGAAGCGAGACTTCTTTGGAGCGCTGATTGGCCTTTCCAGGTTGCTTGGTTGGCCAAAAAGGGCGTATGCGTTTTTTCCTGAATATATTCAGGAAAAAACGCATACGCCCTTTTTGGCCAAGGGCATCATTGTCCACGTTTTGCCGCTTTTCATGTGCTTTCAAGGCGATTCGAATCTACCTCCTGAAATCTGTTTCCTGCAATTCTGCCTTGCTTTCAAAGCCTCTTCGTTGCCTTCCCTTAGTATATTTGTGGACGAGAGGTATCATTTAAAACTGTGCAGGTTTGTGAATTGCAGTGCCCCTGAGCTCCATTTTTCAACTCGCTTTTTTGGGAGCTGGCCGCAAAAGCGCAGGATTGCTTCAGGCCCTCTTCTGGTTCTGGGGGGCAGGCTGAGCTTGTGCTTAATTCTTCTTCCTGATGGGAAAATAGAGTGACCTGTGCCTGTCCCAACACCTAGAGCTAGTCTCTCATTGGTTCCCCCTCTTCCCGTTCATCCTCAGGACAAATTGCAACCTGTACGGAACAGGAGGTTAAAGGTGCTGATTCTCCAAGGAGGGAGATGGCTAGTAAATCGGCTGGAATGGCGAACCCGAGCAAAGGAGATGAGAAATGAGGTGCGTTTTAGAAACCTTTCCCGATCACACGGTGTACCATCTTCTGGGTTTCTCATGCCTGTTTTCGACGTAGGAAGATGCCCTTGAACCTGGAGATTTGGGACCCATGGGATGGGTACCATGCAGTATTACTTGAAAGGGTCTGCGTTGGCTCACCCAACCTCACCGAACCTCTCAGCCCCAAGAGTGTCCACCCTTATGTCTCAATCAGCTGTGGGTCTAGATATGGTCAATCCAGGTTGCATCACAGCCCCTGAACGAATTTTGTAAGAATTTCTCTCTCTTTCACTGTCTTTGTTTCACGGGTTTTGAAAAGTAATTTATTTTTATAATGGGGTTTAGCTGCTTTTCACGGCTGTGTTTATGCCGCTTTACACCCCCTTGACTCACTTACGGAGAGATATCAATACATAGGTTTGAAGATTCTTACTAGTCAGATATATTCTTGTGCGGTGAATAGGGGGTGTTGAGTCCAGTTCACTGAAAAAGGAATAGGTCTTGTCTCTTACATATTGGGTTTATGGAACGGTATCGGAGCTAATTTGAAACCCTTGTTTTATGCATCACCCCACCTCACCTTTCCTGTTCAGCAGCCATAGTGTGTTTCCTAAACGTGAGACTCTGTTCTGTTTTGCAATTCAGTTCAAGTGTAGCGGTTTTTACATTCCCTCTCTAAGTGATATCTTATGATAAGTGTCTTTTTCTGTGTGACTTATTTCACTTAGAATCGTCGTACCTAAATCCACTCATCGTCCTGCTACTAGCCTTATGACGTTGATTTCATGGCTGAGTGATATTCCATTGTACATGAGGACCACAACTTCTTTATCCATTTTTCTCTTTCCTAGGATATTTAAGGTGTAATGAAGTGGGGGTTCTTGTCCACAGAGCAGCCCTATACTTTGGGGTGCCTGTGTCTTGCTGATTTTTAGTTTTCCCAATTTATACGCCCATGAGTGGAAGTGCCCTATGCTCTCCAAGCTGTGTTTTTTAGATGTTTCAGAACACACCGTACACTTCTCCAGAGTGGCTGTTGGCAATTTACATCCCACCCATCAGCGTAGCAAGGCTCCCATTTCTCCATGGCCGGTCCTGCATTTCTGGTTTGGACACTTTTTTCCGCATGGCCCTTTTGCCCGCTGGGAAGCGAGACTTCTTTGGAGCGCTGATTGGCCTTTCCAGGTTGCTTGGTTGGCCAAAAAGGGCGTATGCGTTTTTTCCTGAATATATTCAGGAAAAAACGCATACGCCCTTTTTGGCCAAGGGCATCATTGTCCACGTTTTGCCGCTTTTCATGTGCTTTCAAGGCGATTCGAATCTACCTCCTGAAATCTGTTTCCTGCAATTCTGCCTTGCTTTCAAAGCCTCTTCGTTGCCTTCCCTTAATATATTTGTGGACGAGAGGTATCATTTAAAACTGTGCAGGTTTGTGAATTGCAGTGCCCCTGAGCTCCATTTTTCAACTCGCTTTTTTGGGAGCTGGCCGCAAAAGCGCAGGATTGCTTCAGGCCCTCTTCTGGTTCTGGGGGGCAGGCTGAGCTTGTGCTTAATTCTTCTTCCTGATGGGAAAATAGAGTGACCTGTGCCTGTCCCAACACCTAGAGCTAGTCTCTCATTGGTTCCCCCTCTTCCCGTTCATCCTCAGGACCATTTGCAACCTGTACGGAACAGGAGGTTAAAGGTGCTGATTCTCCAAGGAGAGAGATGGCTAGTAAATCGGCTGGAATGGCGAACCCGAGTAAAGGAGATGAGAAATGAGGTGCGTTTTAGAAAACCTTTCCCGATCACACGGTGTACCATCTTCTGGGTTTCTCATGCCTGTTTTCGACGTAGGAAGATGCCCTTGAACCTGGAGATTTGGGACCCATGGGATGGGTACCATGCAGTATTACTTGAAAGGGTCTGCGTTGGCTCACCCAACCTCACCGAACCTCTCAGCCCCAAGAGTGTCCACCCTTATGTCTCAATCAGCTGTGGGTCTAGATATGGTCAATCCAGGTTGCATCACAGCCCCTGAAAGAATTTTGTAAGAATTTCTCTCTCTTTCACTGTCTTTGTTTCACGGGTTTTGAAAAGTAATTTATTTTTATAATGGGGTTTAGCTGCTTTTCACGGCTGTGTTTATGCCGCTTTACACCCCCTTGACTCACTTACGGAGAGATATCAATACATAGGTTTGAAGATTCTTACTAGTCAGATATATTCTTGTGCGGTGAATAGGGGGTGTTGAGTCCAGTTCACTGAAAAAGGAATAGGTCTTGTCTCTTACATATTGGGTTTATGGAACGGTATCGGAGCTAATTTGAAACCCTTGTTTTATGCATCACCCCACCTCACCTTTCCTGTTCAGCAGCCATAGTGTGTTTCCTAAACGTGAGACTCTGTTCTGTTTTGCAATTCAGTTCAAGTGTAGCGGTTTTTACATTCCCTCTCTAAGTGATATCTTATGATAAGTGTCTTTTTCTGTGTGACTTATTTCACTTAGAATCGTCGTACCTAAATCCACTCATCGTGCTGCTACTAGCCTTATGACGTTGATTTCATGGCTGAGTGATATTCCATTGTACATGAGGACCACAACTTCTTTATCCATTTTTCTCTTTCCTAGGATATTTAAGGTGTAATGAAGTGGGGGTTCTTGTCCACAGAGCAGCCCTATACTTTGGGGTGCCTGTGTCTTGCTGATATTTAGTTTTCCCAATTTATACGCCCATGAGTGGAAGTGCCCTATGCTCTCCAAGCTGTGTTTTTTAGATGTTTCAGAACACACCGTACACTTCTCCAGAGTGGCTGTTGGCAATTTACATCCCACCCATCAGCGTAGCAAGGCTCCCATTTCTCCATGGCCGGTCCTGCATTTCTGGTTTGGACACTTTTTTCCGCATGGCCCTTTTGCCCGCTGGGAAGCGAGACTTCTTTGGAGCGCTGATTGGCCTTTCCAGGTTGCTTGGTTGGCCAAAAAGGGCGTATGCGTTTTTTCCTGAATATATTCAGGAAAAAACGCATACGCCCTTTTTGGCCAAGGGCATCATTGTCCACGTTTTGCCGCTTTTCATGTGCTTTCAAGGCGATTCGAATCTACCTCCTGAAATCTGTTTCCTGCAATTCTGCCTTGCTTTCAAAGCCTCTTCGTTGCCTTCCCTTAGTATATTTGTGGACGAGAGGTATCATTTAAAACTGTGCAGGTTTGTGAATTGCAGTGCCCCTGAGCTCCATTTTTCAACTCGCTTTTTTGGGAGCTGGCCGCAAAAGCGCAGGATTGCTTCAGGCCCTCTTCTGGTTCTGGGGGGCAGGCTGAGCTTGTGCTTAATTCTTCTTCCTGATGGGAAAATAGAGTGACCTGTGCCTGTCCCAACACCTAGAGCTAGTCTCTCATTGGTTCCCCCTCTTCCCGTTCATCCTCAGGACAAATTGCAACCTGTACGGAACAGGAGGTTAAAGGTGCTGATTCTCCAAGGAGGGAGATGGCTAGTAAATCGGCTGGAATGGCGAACCCGAGCAAAGGAGATGAGAAATGAGGTGCGTTTTAGAAACCTTTCCCGATCACACGGTGTACCATCTTCTGGGTTTCTCATGCCTGTTTTCGACGTAGGAAGATGCCCTTGAACCTGGAGATTTGGGACCCATGGGATGGGTACCATGCAGTATTACTTGAACGGGTCTGCGTTGGCTCACCCAACCTCAGCGAACCTCTCAGCCCCAAGAGTGTCCACCCTTATGTCTCAATCAGCTGTGGGTCTAGATATGGTCAATCCAGGTTGCATCACAGCCCCTGAACGAATTTTGTAAGAATTTCTCTCTCTTTCACTGTCTTTGTTTCACGGGTTTTGAAAAGTAATTTATTTTTATAATGGGGTTTAGCTGCTTTTCACGGCTGTGTTTATGCCGCTTTACACCCCCTTGACTCACTTACAGAGAGATATCAATACATAGGTTTGAAGATTCTTACTAGTCAGATATATTCTTGTGCGGTGAATAGGGGGTGTTGAGTCCAGTTCACTGAAAAAGGAATAGGTCTTGTCTCTTACATATTGGATTTATGGAACGGTATCGGAGCTAATTTGAAACCCTTGTTTTATGCATCACCCCACCTCACCTTTCCCGTTCAGCTGCCATAGTGTGTTTCCTAAACGTGTGACTCTGTTCTGTTTTGCAATTCAGTTCAAGTGTAGCGGTTTTTACATTTCCTCTAGAAGTGATATCTTATGATAAGTGTCTTTTTCTGTGTGACTTATTTCACTTAGAATCGTCGTACCTAAATTCACTCATCGTGCTGCTACTAGCCTTATGACGTTGATTTCATGGCTGAGTGATATTCCATTGTACATGAGGACCACAACTTCTTTATCCATTTTTCTCTTTCCTAGGATATTTAAGGTGTAATGAAGTGGGGGTTCCTGTCCACAGAGCAGCCCTAAACTTTGGGGTGCCTGTGTCTTGCTGATGTTTAGTTTTCCCAATTTATACGCCCATGAGTGGAAGTGCCCTATGCTCTCCAAGCTGTGTTTTTTAGATGTTTCAGAACACACCGTACACTTCTCCAGAGTGGCTGTTGGCAATTTACATCCCACCCATCAGCGTAGCAAGGCTCCCATTTCTCCATGGCCGGTCCTGCATTTCTGGTTTGGACACTTTTTTCCGCATGGCCCTTTTGCCCGCTGGGAAGCGAGACTTCTTTGGAGCGCTGATTGGCCTTTCCAGGTTGCTTGGTTGGCCAAAAAGGGCGTATGCGTTTTTTCCTGAATATATTCAGGAAAAAACGCATACGCCCTTTTTGGCCAAGGGCATCATTGTCCACGTTCTGCCGCTTTTCATGTGCTTTCAAGGCGATTCGAATCTACCTCCTGAAATCTGTTTCCTGCAATTCTGCCTTGCTTTCAAAGCCTCTTCGTTGCCTTCCCTTAGTATATTTGTGGACGAGAGGTATCATTTAAAACTGTGCAGGTTTGTGAATTGCAGTGCCCCTGAGCTCCATTTTTCAACTCGCTTTTTTGGGAGCTGGCCGCAAAAGCGCAGGATTGCTTCAGGCCCTCTTCTGGTTCTGGGGGGCAGGCTGAGCTTGTGCTTAATTCTTCTTCCTGATGGGAAAATAGAGTGACCTGTGCCTGTCCCAACACCTAGAGCTAGTCTCTCATTGGTTCCCCCTCTTCCCGTTCATCCTCAGGACAAATTGCAACCTGTACGGAACAGGAGGTTAAAGGTGCTGATTCTCCAAGGAGAGAGATGGCTAGTAAATCGGCTGGAATGGCGAACCCGAGTAAAGGAGATGAGAAATGAGGTGCGTTTTAGAAAACCTTTCCCGATCACACGGTGTACCATCTTCTGGGTTTCTCATGCCTGTTTTCGACGTAGGAAGATGCCCTTGAACCTGGAGATTTGGGACCCATGGGATGGGTACCATGCAGTATTACTTGAAAGGGTCTGCGTTGGCTCACCCAACCTCACCGAACCTCTCAGCCCCAAGAGTGTCCACCCTTATGTCTCAATCAGCTGTGGGTCTAGATATGGTCAATCCAGGTTGCATCACAGCCCCTGAACGAATTTTGTAAGAATTTCTCTCTCTTTCACTGTCTTTGTTTCACGGGTTTTGAAAAGTAATTTATTTTTATAATGGGGTTTAGCTGCTTTTCACGGCTGTGTTTATGCCGCTTTACACCCCCTTGACTCACTTACGGAGAGATATCAATACATAGGTTTGAAGATTCTTACTAGTCAGATATATTCTTGTGCGGTGAATAGGGGGTGTTGAGTCCAGTTCACTGAAAAAGGAATAGGTCTTGTCTCTTACATATTGGGTTTATGGAACGGTATCGGAGCTAATTTGAAACCCTTGTTTTATGCATCACCCCACCTCACCTTTCCTGTTCAGCAGCCATAGTGTGTTTCCTAAACGTGAGACTCTGTTCTGTTTTGCAATTCAGTTCAAGTGTAGCGGTTTTTACATTCCCTCTCTAAGTGATATCTTATGATAAGTGTCTTTTTCTGTGTGACTTATTTCACTTAGAATCGTCGTACCTAAATCCACTCATCGTGCTGCTACTAGCCTTATGACGTTGATTTCATGGCTGAGTGATATTCCATTGTACATGAGGACCACAACTTCTTTATCCATTTTTCTCTTTCCTAGGATATTTAAGGTGTAATGAAGTGGGGGTTCTTGTCCACAGAGCAGCCCTATACTTTGGGGTGCCTGTGTCTTGCTGATTTTTAGTTTTCCCAATTTATACGCCCATGAGTGGAAGTGCCCTATGCTCTCCAAGCTGTGTTTTTTAGATGTTTCAGAACACACCGTACACTTCTCCAGAGTGGCTGTTGGCAATTTACATCCCACCCATCAGCGTAGCAAGGCTCCCATTTCTCCATGGCCGGTCCTGCATTTCTGGTTTGGACACTTTTTTCCTCATGGCCCTTTTGCCCGCTGGGAAGCGAGACTTCTTTGGAGCGCTGATTGGCCTTTCCAGGTTGCTTGGTTGGCCAAAAAGGGCGTATGCGTTTTTTCCTGAATATATTCAGGAAAAAACGCATACGCCCTTTTTGGCCAAGGGCATCATTGTCCACGTTTTGCCGCTTTTCATGTGCTTTCAAGGCGATTCGAATCTACCTCCTGAAATCTGTTTCCTGCAATTCTGCCTTGCTTTCAAAGCCTCTTCGTTGCCTTCCCTTAGTATATTTGTGGACGAGAGGTATCATTTAAAACTGTGCAGGTTTGTGAATTGCAGTGCCCCTGAGCTCCATTTTTCAACTCGCTTTTTTGGGAGCTGGCCGCAAAAGCGCAGGATTGCTTCAGGCCCTCTTCTGGTTCTGGGGGGCAGGCTGAGCTTGTGCTTAATTCTTCTTCCTGATGGGAAAATAGAGTGACCTGTGCCTGTCCCAACACCTAGAGCTAGTCTCTCATTGGTTCCCCCTCTTCCCGTTCATCCTCAGGACAAATTGCAACCTGTACGGAACAGGAGGTTAAAGGTGCTGATTCTCCAAGGAGGGAGATGGCTAGTAAATCGGCTGGAATGGCGAACCCGAGCAAAGGAGATGAGAAATGAGGTGCGTTTTAGAAACCTTTCCCGATCACACGGTGTACCATCTTCTGGGTTTCTCATGCCTGTTTTCGACGTAGGAAGATGCCCTTGAACCTGGAGATTTGGGACCCATGGGATGGGTACCATGCAGTATTACTTGAACGGGTCTGCGTTGGCTCACCCAACCTCAGCGAACCTCTCAGCCCCAAGAGTGTCCACCCTTATGTCTCAATCAGCTGTGGGTCTAGATATGGTCAATCCAGGTTGCATCACAGCCCCTGAACGAATTTTGTAAGAATTTCTCTCTCTTTCACTGTCTTTGTTTCACGGGTTTTGAAAAGTAATTTATTTTTATAATGGGGTTTAGCTGCTTTTCACGGCTGTGTTTATGCCGCTTTACACCCCCTTGACTCACTTACAGAGAGATATCAATACATAGGTTTGAAGATTCTTACTAGTCAGATATATTCTTGTGCGGTGAATAGGGGGTGTTGAGTCCAGTTCACTGAAAAAGGAATAGGTCTTGTCTCTTACATATTGGGTTTATGGAACGGTATCGGAGCTAATTTGAAACCCTTGTTTTATGCATCACCCCACCTCACCTTTCCCGTTCAGCAGCCATAGTGTGTTTCCTAAACGTGTGACTCTCTTCTGTTTTGCAATTCAGTTCAAGTGTAGCGGTTTTTACATTCCCTCTAGAAGTGATATCTTATGATAAGTGTCTTTTTCTGTGTGACTTATTTCACTTAGAATCGTCGTACCTAAATCCACTCATCGTGCTGCTACTAGCCTTATGACGTTGATTTCATGGCTGAGTGATATTCCATTGTACATGAGGACCACAACTTCTTTATCCATTTTTCTCTTTCCTAGGATATTTAAGGTGTAATGAAGTGGGGGTTCTTGTCCACAGAGCAGCCCTAAACTTTGGGGTGCCTGTGTCTTGCTGATGTTTAGTTTTCCCAATTTATACGCCCATGAGTGGAAGTGCCCTATGCTCTCCAAGCTGTGTTTTTTAGATGTTTCAGGACACACCGTACACTTCTCCAGAGTGGCTGTTGGCAATTTACATCCCACCCATCAGCGTAGCAAGGCTCCCATTTCTCCATGGCCGGTCCTGCATTTCTGGTTTGGACACTTTTTTCCGCATGGCCCTTTTGCCCGCTGGGAAGCGAGACTTCTTTGGAGCGCTGATTGGCCTTTCCAGGTTGCTTGGTTGGCCAAAAAGGGCGTATGCGTTTTTTCCTGAATATATTCAGGAAAAAACGCATACGCCCTTTTTGGCCAAGGGCATCATTGTCCACGTTTTGCCGCTTTTCATGTGCTTTCAAGGCGATTCGAATCTACCTCCTGAAATCTGTTTCCTGCAATTCTGCCTTGCTTTCAAAGCCTCTTCGTTGCCTTCCCTTAATATATTTGTGGACGAGAGGTATCATTTAAAACTCTGCAGGTTTGTGAATTGCAGTGCCCCTGAGCTCCATTTTTCAACTCGCTTTTTTGGGAGCCGGCCGCAAAAGCGCAGGATTGCTTCAGGCCCTCTTCTGGTTCTGGGGGGCAGGCTGAGCTTGTGCTTAATTCTTCTTCCGGATGGGAAAATAGAGTGACCTGTGCCTGTCCCAACACCTAGAGCTAGTCTCTCATTGGTTCCCCCTCTTCCCGTTCATCCTCAGGACAAATTGCAACCTGTACGGAACAGGAGGTTAAAGGTGCTGATTCTCCAAGGAGGGAGATGGCTAGTAAATCGGCTGGAATGGCGAACCCGAGCAAAGGAGATGAGAAATGAGGTGCGTTTTAGAAACCTTTCCCGATCACACGGTGTACCATCTTCTGGGTTTCTCATGCCTGTTTTCGACGTAGGAAGATGCCCTTGAACCTGGAGATTTGGGACCCATGGGATGGGTACCATGCAGTATTACTTGAAAGGGTCTGCGTTGGCTCACCCAACCTCACCGAACCTCTCAGCCCCAAGAGTGTCCACCCTTATGTCTCAATCAGCTGTGGGTCTAGATATGCTCAATCCAGGTTGCATCACAGCCCCTGAACGAATTTTGGAAGAATTTCTCTCTCTTTCACTGTCTTTGTTTCACGGGTTTTGAAAAGTAATTTATTTTTATAATGGGGTTTAGCTGCTTTTCACGGCTGTGTTTATGCCGCTTTACACCCCCTTGACTCACTTACAGAGAGATATCAATACATAGGTTTGAAGATTCTTACTAGTCAGATATATTCTTGTGCGGTGAATAGGGGGTGTTGAGTCCAGTTCACTGAAAAAGGAATAGGTCTTGTCTCTTACATATTGGATTTATGGAACGGTATCGGAGCTAATTTGAAACCCTTGTTTTATGCATCACCCCACCTCACCTTTCCCGTTCAGCTGCCATAGTGTGTTTCCTAAACGTGTGACTCTGTTCTGTTTTGCAATTCAGTTCAAGTGTAGCGGTTTTTACATTTCCTCTAGAAGTGATATCTTATGATAAGTGTCTTTTTCTGTGTGACTTATTTCACTTAGAATCGTCGTACCTAAATCCACTCATCGTGCTGCTACTAGCCTTATGACGTTGATTTCATGGCTGAGTGATATTCCATTGTACATGAGGACCACAACTTCTTTATCCATTTTTCTCTTTCCTAGGATATTTAAGGTGTAATGAAGTGGGGGTTCCTGTCCACAGAGCAGCCCTAAACTTTGGGGTGCCTGTGTCTTGCTGATGTTTAGTTTTCCCAATTTATACGCCCATGAGTGGAAGTGCCCTATGCTCTCCAAGCTGTGTTTTTTAGATGTTTCAGAACACACCGTACACTTCTCCAGAGTGGCTGTTGGCAATTTACATCCCACCCATCAGCGTAGCAAGGCTCCCATTTCTCCATGGCCGGTCCTGCATTTCTGGTTTGGACACTTTTTTCCGCATGGCCCTTTTGCCCGCTGGGAAGCGAGACTTCTTTGGAGCGCTGATTGGCCTTTCCAGGTTGCTTGGTTGGCCAAAAAGGGCGTATGCGTTTTTTCCTGAATATATTCAGGAAAAAACGCATACGCCCTTTTTGGCCAAGGGCATCATTGTCCACGTTTTGCCGCTTTTCATGTGCTTTCAAGGCGATTCGAATCTACCTCCTGAAATCTGTTTCCTGCAATTCTGCCTTGCTTTCAAAGCCTCTTCGTTGCCTTCCCTTAGTATATTTGTGGACGAGAGGTATCATTTAAAACTGTGCAGGTTTGTGAATTGCAGTGCCCCTGAGCTCCATTTTTCAACTCGCTTTTTTGGGAGCTGGCCGCAAAAGCGCAGGATTGCTTCAGGCCCTCTTCTGGTTCTGGGGGGCAGGCTGAGCTTGTGCTTAATTCTTCTTCCTGATGGGAAAATAGAGTGACCTGTGCCTGTCCCAACACCTAGAGCTAGTCTCTCATTGGTTCCCCCTCTTCCCGTTCATCCTCAGGACAAATTGCAACCTGTACGGAACAGGAGGTTAAAGGTGCTGATTCTCCAAGGAGGGAGATGGCTAGTAAATCGGCTGGAATGGCGAACCCGAGCAAAGGAGATTAGAAATGAGGTGCGTTTTAGAAACCTTTCCCGATCACACGGTGTACCATCTTCTGGGTTTCTCATGCCTGTTTTCGACGTAGGAAGATGCCCTTGAACCTGGAGATTTGGGACCCATGGGATGGGTACCATGCAGTATTACTTGAAAGGGTCTGCGTTGGCTCACCCAACCTCAGCGAACCTCTCAGCCCCAAGAGTGTCCACCCTTATGTCTCAATCAGCTGTGGGTCTAGATATGGTCAATCCAGGTTGCATCACAGCCCCTGAACGAATTTTGTAAGAATTTCTCTCTCTTTCACTGTCTTTGTTTCACGGGTTTTGAAAAGTAATTTATTTTTATAATGGGGTTTAGCTGCTTTTCACGGCTGTGTTTATGCCGCTTTACACCCCCTTGACTCACTTACAGAGAGATATCAATACATAGGTTTGAAGATTCTTACTAGTCAGATATATTCTTGTGCGGTGAATAGGGGGTGTTGAGTCCAGTTCACTGAAAAAGGAATAGGTCTTGTCTCTTACATATTGGGTTTATGGAACGGTATCGGAGCTAATTTGAAACCCTTGTTTTATGCATCACCCCACCTCACCTTTCCCGTTCAGCAGCCATAGTGTGTTTCCTAAACGTGTGACTCTCTTCTGTTTTGCAATTCAGTTCAAATGTAGCGGTTTTTACATTCCCTCTAGAAGTGATATCTTATGATAAGTGTCTTTTTCTGTGTGACTTATTTCACTTAGAATCGTCGTACCTAAATCCACTCATCGTGCTGCTACTAGCCTTATGACGTTGATTTCATGGCTGAGTGATATTCCATTGTACATGAGGACCACAACTTCTTTATCCATTTTTCTCTTTCCTAGGATATTTAAGGTGTAATGAAGTGGGGGTTCTTGTCCACAGAGCAGCCCTAAACTTTGGGGTGCCTGTGTCTTGCTGATGTTTAGTTTTCCCAATTTATACGCCCATGAGTGGAAGTGCCCTATGCTCTCCAAGCTGTGTTTTTTAGATGTTTCAGGACACACCGTACACTTCTCCAGAGTGGCTGTTGGCAATTTACATCCCACCCATCAGCGTAGCAAGGCTCCCATTTCTCCATGGCCGGTCCTGCATTTCTGGTTTGGACACTTTTTTCCGCATGGCCCTTTTGCCCGCTGGGAAGCGAGACTTCTTTGGAGCGCTGATTGGCCTTTCCAGGTTGCTTGGTTGGCCAAAAAGGGCGTATGCGTTTTTTCCTGAATATATTCAGGAAAAAACGCATACGCCCTTTTTGGCCAAGGGCATCATTGTCCACGTTTTGCCGCTTTTCATGTGCTTTCAAGGCGATTCGAATCTACCTCCTGAAATCTGTTTCCTGCAATTCTGCCTTGCTTTCAAAGCCTCTTCGTTGCCTTCCCTTAATATATTTGTGGACGAGAGGTATCATTTAAAACTCTGCAGGTTTGTGAATTGCAGTGCCCCTGAGCTCCATTTTTCAACTCGCTTTTTTGGGAGCCGGCCGCAAAAGCGCAGGATTGCTTCAGGCCCTCTTCTGGTTCTGGGGGGCAGGCTGAGCTTGTGCTTAATTCTTCTTCCGGATGGGAAAATAGAGTGACCTGTGCCTGTCCCAACACCTAGAGCTAGTCTCTCATTGGTTCCCCCTCTTCCCGTTCATCCTCAGGACAAATTGCAACCTGTACGGAACAGGAGGTTAAAGGTGCTGATTCTCCAAGGAGGGAGATGGCTAGTAAATAGGCTGGAATGGCGAACCCTAGCAAAGGAGATGAGAAATGAGGTGCGTTTTAGAAACCTTTGCCGATCACACGGTGTACCATCTTCTGGGTTTCTCATGCCTGTTTTCGACGTAGGAAGATGCCCTTGAACCTGGAGATTTGGGACCCATGGGATGGGTACCATGCAGTATTACTTGAAAGGGTCTGCGTTGGCTCACCCAACCTCACCGAACCTCTCAGCCCCAAGAGTGTCCACCCTTATGTCTCAATCAGCTGTGGGTCTAGATATGGTCAATCCAGGTTGCATCACAGCCCCTGAACGAATTTTGTAAGAATTTCTCTCTCTTTCACTGTCTTTGTTTCACGGGTTTTGTAAAGTAATTTATTTTTATATTGGGGTTTAGCTGCTTTTCACGGCTGTGTTTATGCCGCTTTACACCCCCTTGACTCACTTACGGAGAGATATCAATACATAGGTTTGAAGATTCTTACTAGTCAGATATATTCTTGTGCGGTGAATAGGGGGTGTTGAATCCAGTTCACTGAGCAAGGAATAGGTCTTGTCTCTTACATATTGGGTTTATGGAACGGTATCGGAGCTAATTTGAAACCCTTGTTTTATGCATCACCCCACCTCACCTTTCCCGTTCAGCAGCCATAGTGTGTTTCCTAAACGTGTGACTCTGTTCTGTTTTGCAATTCAGTTCAAGTGTAGCGGTTTTTACATTCCCTCTCTAAGTGATATCTTATGATAAGTGTCTTTTCTGTGTGACTTATTTCACTTAGAATCGTCGTACCTAAATCCACTCATCGTGCTGCTATTTGCCTTATGACGTGGATTTCATGGCTGAGTGATATTCCATTGTACATGAGGACCACAACTTCTTTATCCATTTTTCGCTTTCCTAGGATATTTAAGGTGTAATGAAGTGGGGGTTCTTGTCAACAGAGCAGCCCTAAACTTTGGGGTGCCTGTGTCTTGCTGATTTTTAGTTTTCCCAATTTATACGCCCATGAGTGGAAGTGCCCTATGCTCTCCAAGCTGTGTTTTTTAGATGTTTCAGAGCACACCGTACACTTCTCCAGAGTGGCTGTTGGCAATTTACATCCCACCCATCAGCGTAGCAAGGCTCCCATTTCTCCATGGCTGGTCCTGCATTTCTGGTTTGGACACTTTTTTCCGCATGGCCCTTTTGCCCGCTGGGAAGCGAGACTTCTTTGGAGCGCTGATTGGCCTTTCCAGGTTGCTTGGTTGGCCAAAAAGGGCGTATGCGTTTTTTCCTGAATATATTCAGGAAAAAACGCATACGCCCTTTTTGGCCAAGGGCATCATTGTCCACGTTTTGCCGCTTTTCATGTGCTTTCAAGGCGATTCGAATCTACCTCCTGAAATCTGTTTCCTGCAATTCTGCCTTGCTTTCAAAGCCTCTTCGTTGCCTTCCCTTAGTATATTTGTGGACGAGAGGTATCATTTAAAACTGTGCAGGTTTGTGAATTGCAGTGCCCCTGAGCTCCATTTTTCAACTCGCTTTTTTGGGAGCTGGCCGCAAAAGCGCAGGATTGCTTCAGGCCCTCTTCTGGTTCTGGGGGGCAGGCTGAGCTTGTGCTTAATTCTTCTTCCTGATGGGAAAATAGAGTGACCTGTGCCTGTCCCAACACCTAGAGCTAGTCTCTCATTGGTTCCCCCTCTTCCCGTTCATCCTCAGGACAAATTGCAACCTGTACGGAACAGGAGGTTAAAGGTGCTGATTCTCCAAGGAGGGAGATGGCTAGTAAATCGGCTGGAATGGCGAACCCGAGCAAAGGAGATGAGAAATGAGGTGCGTTTTAGAAACCTTTCTGGATCACACGGTGTACCATCTTCTGGGTTTCTCATGCCTGTTTTCGACATAGGAAGATGCCCTTGAACCTGGAGATTTGGGACCCATGGGATGGGTACCATGCAGTATTACTTGAAAGGGTCTGCGTTGGCTCACCCAACCTCACCGAACCTCTCAGCCCCAAGAGTGTCCACCCTTATGTCTCAATCAGCTGTGGGTCTAGATATGGTCAATCCAGGTTGCATCACAGCCCCTGAACGAATTTTGTAAGAATTTCTCTCTCTTTCACTGTCTTTGTTTCACGGGTTTTGAAAAGTAATTTATTTTTATATTGGGGTTTAGCTGCTTTTCACGGCTGTGTTTATGCCGCTTTACACCCCCTTGACTCACTTACGGAGAGATATCAATACATAGGTTTGAAGATTCTTACTAGTCAGATATATTCTTGTGCGGTGAATAGGGGGTGTTGAGTCCAGTTCACTGAGCAAGGAATAGGTCTTGTCTCTTACATATTGGGTTTATGGAACGGTATCGGAGCTAATTTGAAACCCTTGTTTTATGCATCACCCCACCTCACCTTTCCCGTTCAGCAGCCATAGTGTGTTTCCTAAACGTGTGACTCTGTTCTGTTTTGCAATTCAGTTCAAGTGTAGCGGTTTTTACATTCCCTCTCTAAGTGATATCTTATGATAAGTGTCTTTTCTGTGTGACTTATTTCACTTAGAATCGTCGTACCTAAATCCACTCATCGTGCTGCTATTTGCCTTATGACGTGGATTTCATGGCTGAGTGATATTCCATTGTACATGAGGACCACAACTTCTTTATACATTTTTCGCTTTCCTAGGATATTTAAGGTGTAATGAAGTGGGGGTTCTTGTCAACAGAGCAGCCCTAAACTTTGGGGTGCCTGTGTCTTGCTGATTTTTAGTTTTCCCAATTTATACGCCCATGAGTGGAAGTGCCCTATGCTCTCCAAGCTGTGTTTTTTAGATGTTTCAGAACACACCGTACACTTCTCCAGAGTGGCTGTTGGCAATTTACATCCCACCCATCAGCGTAGCAAGGCTCCCATTTCTCCATGGCTGGTCCTGCATTTCTGGTTTGGACACTTTTTTCCGCATGGCCCTTTTGCCCGCTGGGAAGCGAGACTTCTTTGGAGCGCTGATTGGCCTTTCCAGGTTGCTTGGTTGGCCAAAAAGGGCGTATGCGTTTTTTCCTGAATATATTCAGGAAAAAACGCATACGCCCTTTTTGGCCAAGGGCATCATTGTCCACGTTTTGCCGCTTTTCATGTGCTTTCAAGGCGATTCGAATCTACCTCCTGAAATGTGTTTCCTGCAATTCTGCCTTGCTTTCAAAGCCTCTTCGTTGCCTTCCCTTAGTATATTTGTGGACGAGAGGTATCATTTAAAACTGTGCAGGTTTGTGAATTGCAGTGCCCCTGAGCTCCATTTTTCAACTCGCTTTTTTGGGAGCTGGCCGCAAAAGCGCAGGATTGCTTCAGGCCCTCTTCTGGTTCTGGGGGGCAGGCTGAGCTTGTGCTTAATTCTTCTTCCTGATGGGAAAATAGAGTGACCTGTGCCTGTCCCAACACCTAGAGCTAGTCTCTCATTGGTTCCCCCTCTTCCCGTTCATCCTCAGGACAAATTGCAACCTGTACGGAACAGGAGGTTAAAGGTGCTGATTCTCCAAGGAGGGAGATGGCTAGTAAATCGGCTGGAATGGCGAACCCGAGCAAAGGAGATGAGAAATGAGGTGCGTTTTAGAAACCTTTCCCGATCACACGGTGTACCATCTTCTGGGTTTCTCATGCCTGTTTTCGACGTAGGAAGATGCCCTTGAACCTGGAGATTTGGGACCCATGGGATGGGTACCATGCAGTATTACTTGAACGGGTCTGCGTTGGCTCACCCAACCTCAGCGAACCTCTCAGCCCCAAGAGTGTCCACCCTTATGTCTCAATCAGCTGTGGGTCTAGATATGGTCAATCCAGGTTGCATCACAGCCCCTGAACGAATTTTGTAAGAATTTCTCTCTCTTTCACTGTCTTTGTTTCACGGGTTTTGAAAAGTAATTTATTTTTATAATGGGGTTTAGCTGCTTTTCACGGCTGTGTTTATGCCGCTTTACACCCCCTTGACTCACTTACAGAGAGATATCAATACATAGGTTTGAAGATTCTTACTAGTCAGATATATTCTTGTGCGGTGAATAGGGGGTGTTGAGTCCAGTTCACTGAAAAAGGAATAGGTCTTGTCTCTTACATATTGGATTTATGGAACGGTATCGGAGCTAATTTGAAACCCTTGTTTTATGCATCACCCCACCTCACCTTTCCCGTTCAGCTGCCATAGTGTGTTTCCTAAACGTGTGACTCTGTTCTGTTTTGCAATTCAGTTCAAGTGTAGCGGTTTTTACATTTCCTCTAGAAGTGATATCTTATGATAAGTGTCTTTTTCTGTGTGACTTATTTCACTTAGAATCGTCGTACCTAAATCCACTCATCGTGCTGCTACTAGCCTTATGACGTTGATTTCATGGCTGAGTGATATTCCATTGTACATGAGGACCACAACTTCTTTATCCATTTTTCTCTTTCCTAGGATATTTAAGGTGTAATGAAGTGGGGGTTCCTGTCCACAGAGCAGCCCTAAACTTTGGGGTGCCTGTGTCTTGCTGATGTTTAGTTTTCCCAATTTATACGCCCATGAGTGGAAGTGCCCTATGCTCTCCAAGCTGTGTTTTTTAGATGTTTCAGAACACACCGTACACTTCTCCAGAGTGGCTGTTGGCAATTTACATCCCACCCATCAGCGTAGCAAGGCTCCCATTTCTCCATGGCCGGTCCTGCATTTCTGGTTTGGACACTTTTTTCCGCATGGCCCTGTTGCCCGCTGGGAAGCGAGACTTCTTTGGAGCGCTGATTGGCCTTTCCAGGTTGCTTGGTTGGCCAAAAAGGGCGTATGCGTTTTTTCCTGAATATATTCAGGAAAAAACGCATACGCCCTTTTTGGCCAAGGGCATCATTGTCCACGTTCTGCCGCTTTTCATGTGCTTTCAAGGCGATTCGAATCTACCTCCTGAAATCTGTTTCCTGCAATTCTGCCTTGCTTTCAAAGCCTCTTCGTTGCCTTCCCTTAGTATATTTGTGGACGAGAGGTATCATTTAAAACTGTGCAGGTTTGTGAATTGCAGTGCCCCTGAGCTCCATTTTTCAACTCGCTTTTTTGGGAGCTGGCCGCAAAAGCGCAGGATTGCTTCAGGCCCTCTTCTGGTTCTGGGGGGCAGGCTGAGCTTGTGCTTAATTCTTCTTCCTGATGGGAAAATAGAGTGACCTGTGCCTGTCCCAACACCTAGAGCTAGTCTCTCATTGGTTCCCCCTCTTCCCGTTCATCCTCAGGACAAATTGCAACCTGTACGGAACAGGAGGTTAAAGGTGCTGATTCTCCAAGGAGGGAGATGGCTAGTAAATCGGCTGGAATGGCGAACCCGAGCAAAGGAGATTAGAAATGAGGTGCGTTTTAGAAACCTTTCCCGATCACACGGTGTACCATCTTCTGGGTTTCTCATGCCTGTTTTCGACGTAGGAAGATGCCCTTGAACCTGGAGATTTGGGACCCATGGGATGGGTACCATGCAGTATTACTTGAAAGGGTCTGCGTTGGCTCACCCAACCTCAGCGAACCTCTCAGCCCCAAGAGTGTCCACCCTTATGTCTCAATCAGCTGTGGGTCTAGATATGGTCAATCCAGGTTGCATCACAGCCCCTGAACGAATTTTGTAAGAATTTCTCTCTCTTTCACTGTCTTTGTTTCACGGGTTTTGAAAAGTAATTTATTTTTATAATGGGGTTTAGCTGCTTTTCACGGCTGTGTTTATGCCGCTTTACACCCCCTTGACTCACTTACAGAGAGATATCAATACATAGGTTTGAAGATTCTTACTAGTCAGATATATTCTTGTGCGGTGAATAGGGGGTGTTGAGTCCAGTTCACTGAAAAAGGAATAGGTCTTGTCTCTTACATATTGGGTTTATGGAACGGTATCGGAGCTAATTTGAAACCCTTGTTTTATGCATCACCCCACCTCACCTTTCCCGTTCAGCAGCCATAGTGTGTTTCCTAAACGTGTGACTCTCTTCTGTTTTGCAATTCAGTTCAAGTGTAGCGGTTTTTACATTCCCTCTAGAAGTGATATCTTATGATAAGTGTCTTTTTCTGTGTGACTTATTTCACTTAGAATCGTCGTACCTAAATCCACTCATCGTGCTGCTACTAGCCTTATGACGTTGATTTCATGGCTGAGTGATATTCCATTGTACATGAGGACCACAACTTCTTTATCCATTTTTCTCTTTCCTAGGATATTTAAGGTGTAATGAAGTGGGGGTTCTTGTCCACAGAGCAGCCCTAAACTTTGGGGTGCCTGTGTCTTGCTGATGTTTAGTTTTCCCAATTTATACGCCCATGAGTGGAAGTGCCCTATGCTCTCCAAGCTGTGTTTTTTAGATGTTTCAGGACACACCGTACACTTCTCCAGAGTGGCTGTTGGCAATTTACATCCCACCCATCAGCGTAGCAAGGCTCCCATTTCTCCATGGCCGGTCCTGCATTTCTGGTTTGGACACTTTTTTCCGCATGGCCCTTTTGCCCGCTGGGAAGCGAGACTTCTTTGGAGCGCTGATTGGCCTTTCCAGGTTGCTTGGTTGGCCAAAAAGGGCGTATGCGTTTTTTCCTGAATATATTCAGGAAAAAACGCATACGCCCTTTTTGGCCAAGGGCATCATTGTCCACGTTTTGCCGCTTTTCATGTGCTTTCAAGGCGATTCGAATCTACCTCCTGAAATCTGTTTCCTGCAATTCTGCCTTGCTTTCAAAGCCTCTTCGTTGCCTTCCCTTAATATATTTGTGGACGAGAGGTATCATTTAAAACTCTGCAGGTTTGTGAATTGCAGTGCCCCTGAGCTCCATTTTTCAACTCGCTTTTTTGGGAGCCGGCCGCAAAAGCGCAGGATTGCTTCAGGCCCTCTTCTGGTTCTGGGGGGCAGGCTGAGCTTGTGCTTAATTCTTCTTCCGGATGGGAAAATAGAGTGACCTGTGCCTGTCCCAACACCTAGAGCTAGTCTCTCATTGGTTCCCCCTCTTCCCGTTCATCCTCAGGACAAATTGCAACCTGTACGGAACAGGAGGTTAAAGGTGCTGATTCTCCAAGGAGGGAGATGGCTAGTAAATAGGCTGGAATGGCGAACCCTAGCAAAGGAGATGAGAAATGAGGTGCGTTTTAGAAACCTTTGCCGATCACACGGTGTACCATCTTCTGGGTTTCTCATGCCTGTTTTCGACGTAGGAAGATGCCCTTGAACCTGGAGATTTGGGACCCATGGGATGGGTACCATGCAGTATTACTTGAAAGGGTCTGCGTTGCCTCACCCAACCTCACCGAACCTCTCAGCCCCAAGAGTGTCCACCCTTATGTCTCAATCAGCTGTGGGTCTAGATATGGTCAATCCAGGTTGCATCACAGCCCCTGAACGAATTTTGTAAGAATTTCTCTCTCTTTCACTGTCTTTGTTTCACGGGTTTTGTAAAGTAATTTATTTTTATATTGGGGTTTAGCTGCTTTTCACGGCTGTGTTTATGCCGCTTTACACCCCCTTGACTCACTTACGGAGAGATATCAATACATAGGTTTGAAGATTCTTACTAGTCAGATATATTCTTGTGCGGTGAATAGGGGGTGTTGAGTCCAGTTCACTGAGCAAGGAATAGGTCTTGTCTCTTACATATTGGGTTTATGGAACGGTATCGGAGCTAATTTGAAACCCTTGTTTTATGCATCACCCCACCTCACCTTTCCCGTTCAGCAGCCATAGTGTGTTTCCTAAACGTGTGACTCTGTTCTGTTTTGCAATTCAGTTCAAGTGTAGCGGTTTTTACATTCCCTCTCTAAGTGATATCTTATGATAAGTGTCTTTTCTGTGTGACTTATTTCACTTAGAATCGTCGTACCTAAATCCACTCATCGTGCTGCTATTTGCCTTATGACGTGGATTTCATGGCTGAGTGATATTCCATTGTACATGAGGACCACAACTTCTTTATCCATTTTTCGCTTTCCTAGGATATTTAAGGTGTAATGAAGTGGGGGTTCTTGTCAACAGAGCAGCCCTAAACTTTGGGGTGCCTGTGTCTTGCTGATTTTTAGTTTTCCCAATTTATACGCCCATGAGTGGAAGTGCCCTATGCTCTCCAAGCTGTGTTTTTTAGATGTTTCAGAGCACACCGTACACTTCTCCAGAGTGGCTGTTGGCAATTTACATCCCACCCATCAGCGTAGCAAGGCTCCCATTTCTCCATGGCTGGTCCTGCATTTCTGGTTTGGACACTTTTTTCCGCATGGCCCTTTTGCCCGCTGGGAAGCGAGACTTCTTTGGAGCGCTGATTGGCCTTTCCAGGTTGCTTGGTTGGCCAAAAAGGGCGTATGCGTTTTTTCCTGAATATATTCAGGAAAAAACGCATACGCCCTTTTTGGCCAAGGGCATCATTGTCCACGTTTTGCCGCTTTTCATGTGCTTTCAAGGCGATTCGAATCTACCTCCTGAAATCTGTTTCCTGCAATTCTGCCTTGCTTTCAAAGCCTCTTCGTTGCCTTCCCTTAGTATATTTGTGGACGAGAGGTATCATTTAAAACTGTGCAGGTTTGTGAATTGCAGTGCCCCTGAGCTCCATTTTTCAACTCGCTTTTTTGGGAGCTGGCCGCAAAAGCGCAGGATTGCTTCAGGCCCTCTTCTGGTTCTGGGGGGCAGGCTGAGCTTGTGCTTAATTCTTCTTCCTGATGGGAAAATAGAGTGACCTGTGCCTGTCCCAACACCTAGAGCTAGTCTCTCATTGGTTCCCCCTCTTCCCGTTCATCCTCAGGACAAATTGCAACCTGTACGGAACAGGAGGTTAAAGGTGCTGATTCTCCAAGGAGGGAGATGGCTAGTAAATCGGCTGGAATGGCGAACCCGAGCAAAGGAGATGAGAAATGAGGTGCGTTTTAGAAACCTTTCTGGATCACACGGTGTACCATCTTCTGGGTTTCTCATGCCTGTTTTCGACATAGGAAGATGCCCTTGAACCTGGAGATTTGGGACCCATGGGATGGGTACCATGCAGTATTACTTGAAAGGGTCTGCGTTGGCTCACCCAACCTCACCGAACCTCTCAGCCCCAAGAGTGTCCACCCTTATGTCTCAATCAGCTGTGGGTCTAGATATGGTCAATCCAGGTTGCATCACAGCCCCTGAACGAATTTTGTAAGAATTTCTCTCTCTTTCACTGTCTTTGTTTCACGGGTTTTGAAAAGTAATTTATTTTTATATTGGGGTTTAGCTGCTTTTCACGGCTGTGTTTATGCCGCTTTACACCCCCTTGACTCACTTACGGAGAGATATCAATACATAGGTTTGAAGATTCTTACTAGTCAGATATATTCTTGTGCGGTGAATAGGGGGTGTTGAGTCCAGTTCACTGAGCAAGGAATAGGTCTTGTCTCTTACATATTGGGTTTATGGAACGGTATCGGAGCTAATTTGAAACCCTTGTTTTATGCATCACCCCACCTCACCTTTCCCGTTCAGCAGCCATAGTGTGTTTCCTAAACGTGTGACTCTGTTCTGTTTTGCAATTCAGTTCAAGTGTAGCGGTTTTTACATTCCCTCTCTAAGTGATATCTTATGATAAGTGTCTTTTCTGTGTGACTTATTTCACTTAGAATCGTCGTACCTAAATCCACTCATCGTGCTGCTATTTGCCTTATGACGTGGATTTCATGGCTGAGTGATATTCCATTGTACATGAGGACCACAACTTCTTTATCCATTTTTCGCTTTCCTAGGATATTTAAGGTGTAATGAAGTGGGGGTTCTTGTCAACAGAGCAGCCCTAAACTTTGGGGTGCCTGTGTCTTGCTGATTTTTAGTTTTCCCAATTTATACGCCCATGAGTGGAAGTGCCCTATGCTCTCCAAGCTGTGTTTTTTAGATGTTTCAGAACACACCGTACACTTCTCCAGAGTGGCTGTTGGCAATTTACATCCCACCCATCAGCGTAGCAAGGCTCCCATTTCTCCATGGCTGGTCCTGCATTTCTGGTTTGGACACTTTTTTCCGCATGGCCCTTTTGCCCGCTGGGAAGCGAGACTTCTTTGGAGCGCTGATTGGCCTTTCCAGGTTGCTTGGTTGGCCAAAAAGGGCGTATGCGTTTTTTCCTGAATATATTCAGGAAAAAACGCATACGCCCTTTTTGGCCAAGGGCATCATTGTCCACGTTTTGCCGCTTTTCATGTGCTTTCAAGGCGATTCGAATCTACCTCCTGAAATCTGTTTCCTGCAATTCTGCCTTGCTTTCAAAGCCTCTTCGTTGCCTTCCCTTAGTATATTTGTGGACGAGAGGTATCATTTAAAACTGTGCAGGTTTGTGAATTGCAGTGCCCCTGAGCTCCATTTTTCAACTCGCTTTTTTGGGAGCTGGCCGCAAAAGCGCAGGATTGCTTCAGGCCCTCTTCTGGTTCTGGGGGGCAGGCTGAGCTTGTGCTTAATTCTTCTTCCGGATGGGAAAATAGAGTGACCTGTGCCTGTCCCAACACCTAGAGCTAGTCTCTCATTGGTTCCCCCTCTTCCCGTTCATCCTCAGGACAAATTGCAACCTGTACGGAACAGGAGGTTAAAGGTGCTGATTCTCCAAGGAGGGAGATGGCTAGTAAATCGGCTGGAATGGCGAACCCGAGCAAAGGAGATGAGAAATGAGGTGCGTTTTAGAAACCTTTCCCGATCACACGGTGTACCATCTTCTGGGTTTCTCATGCCTGTTTTCGACGTAGGAAGATGCCCTTGAACCTGGAGATTTGGGACCCATGGGATGGGTACCATGCAGTATTACTTGAAAGGGTCTGCGTTGGCTCACCCAACCTCACCGAACCTCTCAGCCCCAAGAGTGTCCACCCTTATGTCTCAATCAGCTGTGGGTCTAGATATGGTCAATCCAGGTTGCATCACAGCCCCTGAACGAATTTTGTAAGAATTTCTCTCTCTTTCACTGTCTTTGTTTCACGGGTTTTGAAAAGTAATTTATTTTTATAATGGGGTTTAGCTGCTTTTCACGGCTGTGTTTATGCCGCTTTACACCCCCTTGACTCACTTACGGAGAGATATCAATACATAGGTTTGAAGATTCTTCCTAGTCAGATATATTCTTGTGCGGTGAATAGGGGGTGTTGAGTCCAGTTCACTGAAAAAGGAATAGGTCTTGTCTCTTACATATTGGGTTTATGGAACGGTATCGGAGCTAATTTGAAACCCTTGTTTTATGCATCACCCCACCTCACCTTTCCCGTTCAGCAGCCATAGTGTGTTTCCTAAACGTGTGACTCTGTTCTGTTTTGTAATTCAGTTCAAGTGTAGCGGTTTTTACATTCCCTCTCTAAGTGATATCTTATGATAAGTGTCTTTTTCTGTGTGACTTATTTCACTTAGAATCGTCGTACCTAAATCCACTCATCGTGCTGCTACTAGCCTTATGACGTTGATTTCATGGCTGAGTGATATTCCATTGTACATGAGGACCACAACTTCTTTATCCATTTTTCGCTTTCCTAGGATATTTAAGGTGTAATGAAGTGGGGGTTCTTGTCAACAGAGCAGCCCTAAACTTTGGGGTGCCTGTGTCTTGCTGATTTTTAGTTTTCCCAATTTATACGCCCATGAGTGGAAGTGCCCTATGCTCTCCAAGCTGTGTGTTTTAGATGTTTCAGAACACACCGTACACTTCTCCAGAGTAGCTGTTGGCAATTTACATCCCACCCATCAGCGTAGCAAGGCTCCCATTTCTCCATGGCCGGTCCTGCATTTCTGGTTTGGACACTTTTTTCCGCATGGCCCTTTTGCCCGCTGGGAAGAGAGACTTCTTTGGAGCACTGATTGGCCTTTCCAGGTTGCTTGGTTGGCCAAAAAGGGCGTATGCGTTTTTTCCTGAATATATTCAGGAAAAAAAGCATACGCCCTTTTTGGCCAAGGGCATCATTGTCCACGTTTTGCCGCTTTTCTTGTGCTTTCAGGGCGATTCGAATCTACCTCCTGAAATCTGTTTCCTGCAATTCTGCCTTGCTTTCAAAGCCTCTTCGTTGCCTTCCCTTAGTATATTTGTGGACGAGAGGTATCATTTAAAACTCTGCAGGTTTGTGAATTGCAGTGCCCCTGAGCTCCATTTTTCAACTCGCATTTTTGGGAGCTGGCCGCCAAAGCGCAGGATTGCTTCAGGCCCTCTTCTGGTTCTGGGGGGCAGGCTGAGCTTGTGCTTAATTCTTCTTCCTGATGGGAAAATAGAGTGACCTGTGCCTGTCCCAACACCTAGAGCTAGTCTCTCATTGGTTCCCCCTCTTCCCGTTCATCCTCAGGACAAATTGCAACCTGTATGGAACAGGAGGTTAAAGGTGCTGATTCTCCAAGGAGGGAGATGGCTAGTAAATCGGCTGGAATGGCGAACCCGAGCAAAGGAGATGAGAAATGAGGTGCGTTTTAGAAAACCTTTCCCGATCACATGGTGTACCATGTTCTGGGTTTCTCATGCCTGTTTTCGACGTAGGAAGATGCCCTTGAACCTGGAGATTTGGGACCCATGGGATGGGTACCATGCAGTATTACTTGAAAGGGTCTGCGTTGGCTCACCCAACCTCACCGAATCTCTCAGCCCCAAGAGTGTCCACCCTTATGTCTCAATCAGCTGTGGGTCTAGATATGGTCAATCCAGGTTGCATCACAGCCCCTGAACGAATTTTGTAAGAATTTCTCTCTCTTTCACTGTCTTTGTTTCACGGGTTTTGAAAAGTAATTTATTTTTATAATGGGGTTTAGCTGCTTTTCACGGCTGTGTTTATGCCGCTTTACACCCCCTTGACTCACTTACGGAGAGATATCAATACATAGGTTTGAAGATTCTTACTAGTCAGATATATTCTTGTGCGGTGAATAGGGGGTGTTGAGTCCAGTTCACTGAAAAAGGAATAGGTCTTGTCTCTTACATATTCGGTTTATGGAACGGTATCTGAGCTAATTTGAAACCCTTGTTTTATGCATCACCCCACCTCAACTTTCCTGTTCAGCAGCCATAGTGTGTTTCCTAAACGTGTGACTCTGTTCTGTTTTGCAATTCAGTTCAAGTGTAGCGGTTTTTACATTCCCTCTAGAAGTGATATCTTATGATAAGTGTCTTTTTCTGTGTGACTTATTTCACTTAGAATCGTCGTACCTAAATCCACTCATCGTGCTGCTACTAGCCTTATGACGTGGATTTCATGGCTGAGTGATATTCCATTGTACATGAGGACCACAACTTCTTTATCCATTTTTCTCTTTCCTAGGATATTTAAGGTGTAATGAAGTGGGGGTTCTTGTCAACAGAGCAGCCCTAAACTTTGGGGTGCCTGTGTCTTGCTGATGTTTAGTTTTCCCAATTTATACGCCCATGAGTGGAAGTGCCCTATGCTCTCCAAGCTGTGTTTTTTAGATGTTTCAGGACACACCGTACACTTCTCCAGAGGGGCTGTTGGCAATTTACATCACACCCATCAGCGTAGCAAGGCTCCCATTTCTCCATGGCCGGTCCTGCATTTCTGGTTTGGACACTTTTTTCCGCATGGCCCTTTTGCCCGCTGGGAAGCGAGACTTCTTTGGAGCGCTGATTGGCCTTTCCAGGTTGCTTGGTTGGCCAAAAAGGGCGTATGCGTTTTTTCCTGAATATATTCAGGAAAAAACGCATACGCCCTTTTTGGCCAAGGGCATCATTGTCCACGTTTTGCCGCTTTTCATGTGCTTTCAAGGCGATTCGAATCTACCTCCTGAAATCTGTTTCCTGCAATTCTGCCTTGCTTTCAAAGCCTCTTCGTTGCCTTCCCTTAATATATTTGTGGACGAGAGGTATCATTTAAAACTCTGCAGGTTTGTGAATTGCAGTGCCCCTGAGCTCCATTTTTCAACTCGCTTTTTTGGGAGCTGGCCGCAAAAGCGCAGGATTGCTTCAGGCCCTCTTCTGGTTCTGGGGGGCAGGCTGAGCTTGTGCTTAATTCTTCTTCCTGATGGGAAAATAGAGTGACCTGTGCCTGTCCCAACACCTAGAGCTAGTCTCTCATTGGTTCCCCCTCTTCCCGTTCATCCTCAGGACAAATTGCAACCTGTACGGAACAGGAGGTTAAAGGTGCTGATTCTCCAAGGAGAGAGATGGCTAGTAAATCGGCTGGAATGGCGAACCCGAGTAAAGGAGATGAGAAATGAGGTGCGTTTTAGAAAACCTTTCCCGATCACACGGTGTACCATCTTCTGGGTTTCTCATGCCTGTTTTCGACGTAGGAAGATGCCCTTGAACCTGGAGATTTGGGACCCATGGGATGGGTACCATGCAGTATTACTTGAAAGGGTCTGCGTTGGCTCACCCAACCTCACCGAACCTCTCAGCCCCAAGAGTGTCCACCCTTATGTCTCAATCAGCTGTGGGTCTAGATATGGTCAATCCAGGTTGCATCACAGCCCCTGAACGAATTTTGTAAGAATTTCTCTCTCTTTCACTGTCTTTGTTTCACGGGTTTTGAAAAGTAATTTATTTTTATAATGGGGTTTAGCTGCTTTCATGGCTGTGTTTATGCCGCTTTACACCCCCTTGACTCACTTACAGAGAGATATCAATACATAGGTTTGAAGATTCTTACTAGTCAGATATATTCTTGTGCGGTGAATAGGGGGTGTTGAGTCCAGTTCACTGAAAAAGGAATAGGTCTTGTCTCTTACATATTGGGTTTATGGAACGGTATCGGAGCTAATTTGAAACCCTTGTTTTATGCATCACCCCACCTCACCTTTCCCGTTCAGCAGCCATAGTGTGTTTCCTAAACGTGTGACTCTGTTCTGTTTTGCAATTCAGTTCAAGTGTAGCGGTTTTTACATTCCCTCTAGAAGTGATATCTTATGATAAGTGTCTTTTTCTGTGTGACTTATTTCACTTAGAATCGTCGTACCTAAATCCACTCATCGTGCTGCTACTAGCCTTATGACGTGGATTTCATGGCTGAGTGATATTCCATTGTACATGAGGACCACAACTTCTTTATCCATTTTTCTCTTTCCTAGGATATTTAAGGTGTAATGAAGTGGGGGTTCTTGTCCACAGAGCAGCCCTAAACTTTGGGGTGCCTGTGTCTTGCTGATTTTTAGTTTTCCCAATTTATACGCCCATGAGTGGAAGTGCCCTATGCTCTCCAAGCTGTGTTTTTTAGATGTTTCAGAACACACCGTACACTTCTCCAGAGTGGCTGTTGGCAATTTACATCCCACCCATCAGCGTAGCAAGGCTCCCATTTCTCCATGGCCGGTCCTGCATTTCTGGTTTGGACACTTTTTTCCGCATGGCCCTTTTGCCCGCTGGGAAGCGAGACTTCTTTGGAGCGCTGATTGGCCTTTCCAGGTTGCTTGGTTGGCCAAAAAGGGCGTATGCGTTTTTTCCTGAATATATTCAGGAAAAAACGCATACGCCCTTTTTGGCCAAGGGCATCATTGTCCACGTTTTGCCGCTTTTCATGTGCTTTCAAGGCGATTCGAATCTACCTCCTGAAATCTGTTTCCTGCAATTCTGCCTTGCTTTCAAAGCCTCTTCGTTGCCTTCCCTTAGTATATTTGTGGACGAGAGGTATCATTTAAAACTGTGCAGGTTTGTGAATTGCAGTGCCCCTGAGCTCCATTTTTCAACTCGCTTTTTTGGGAGCTGGCCGCAAAAGCGCAGGATTGCTTCAGGCCCTCTTCTGGTTCTGGGGGGCAGGCTGAGCTTGTGCTTAATTCTTCTTCCTGATGGGAAAATAGAGTGACCTGTGCCTGTCCCAACACCTAGAGCTAGTCTCTCATTGGTTCCCCCTCTTCCCCTTCATCCTCAGGACAAATTGCAACCTGTACGGAACAGGAGGTTAAAGGTGCTGATTCTCCAAGGAGGGAGATGGCTAGTAAATCGGCTGGAATGGCGAACCCGAGCAAAGGAGATGAGAAATGAGCTGCGTTTTAGAAACCTTTCCCGATCACACGGTGTACCATCTTCTGGGTTTCTCATGCCTGTTTTCGACGTAGGAAGATGCCCTTGAACCTGGAGATTTGGGACCCATGGGATGGGTACCATGCAGTATTACTTGAAAGGGTCTGCGTTGGCTCACCCAACCTCACCGAACCTCTCAGCCCCAAGAGTGTCCACCCTTATGTCTCAATCAGCTGTGGGTCTAGATATGGTCAATCCAGGTTGCATCACAGCCCCTGAACGAATTTTGTAAGAATTTCTCTCTCTTTCACTGTCTTTGTTTCACGGGTTTTGAAAAGTAATTTATTTTTATAATGGGGTTTAGCTGCTTTTCACGGCTGTGTTTATGCCGCTTTACACCCCCTTGACTCACTTACGGAGAGATATCAATACATAGGTTTGAAGATTCTTACTAGTCAGATATATTCTTGTGCGGTGAATAGGGGGTGTTGAGTCCAGTTCACTGAAAAAGGAATAGTTCTTGTCTCTTACATATTGGGTTTATGGAACGGTATCTGAGCTAATTTGAAACCCTTGTTTTATGCATCACCCCACCTCAACTTTCCTGTTCAGCAGCCATAGTGTGTTTCCTAAACGTGTGACTCTGTTCTGTTTTGCAATTCAGTTCAAGTGTAGCGGTTTTTACATTCCCTCTAGAAGTGATATCTTATGATAAGTGTCTTTTTCTGTGTGACTTATTTCACTTAGAATCGTCGTACCTAAATCCACTCATCGTGCTGCTACTAGCCTTATGACGTGGATTTCATGGCTGAGTGATATTCCATTGTACATGAGGACCACAACTTCTTTATCCATTTTTCTCTTTCCTAGGATATTTAAGGTGTAATGAAGTGGGGGTTCTTGTCAACAGAGCAGCCCTAAACTTTGGGGTGCCTGTGTCTTGCTGATGTTTAGTTTTCCCAATTTATACGCCCATGAGTGGAAGTGCCCTATGCTCTCCAAGCTGTGTTTTTTAGATGTTTCAGGACACACCGTACACTTCTCCAGAGGGGCTGTTGGCAATTTACATCACACCCATCAGCGTAGCAAGGCTCCCATTTCTCCATGGCCGGTCCTGCATTTCTGGTTTGGACACTTTTTTCCGCATGGCCCTTTTGCCCGCTGGGAAGCGAGACTTCTTTGGAGCGCTGATTGGCCTTTCCAGGTTGCTTGGTTGGCCAAAAAGGGCGTATGCGTTTTTTCCTGAATATATTCAGGAAAAAACGCATACGCCCTTTTTGGCCAAGGGCATCATTGTCCACGTTTTGCCGCTTTTCATGTGCTTTCAAGGCGATTCGAATCTACCTCCTGAAATCTGTTTCCTGCAATTCTGCCTTGCTTTCAAAGCCTCTTCGTTGCCTTCCCTTAATATATTTGTGGACGAGAGGTATCATTTAAAACTGTGCAGGTTTGTGAATTGCAGTGCCCCTGAGCTCCATTTTTCAACTCGCTTTTTTGGGAGCTGGCCGCAAAAGCGCAGGATTGCTTCAGGCCCTCTTCTGGTTCTGGGGGGCAGGCTGAGCTTGTGCTTAATTCTTCTTCCTGATGGGAAAATAGAGTGACCTGTGCCTGTCCCAACACCTAGAGCTAGTCTCTCATTGGTTCCCCCTCTTCCCGTTCATCCTCAGGACAAATTGCAACCTGTACGGAACAGGAGGTTAAAGGTCCTGATTCTCCAAGGAGAGAGATGGCTAGTAAATCGGCTGGAATGGCGAACCCGAGTAAAGGAGATGAGAAATGAGGTGCGTTTTAGAAAACCTTTCCCGATCACACGGTGTACCATCTTCTGGGTTTCTCATGCCTGTTTTCGACGTAGGAAGATGCCCTTGAACCTGGAGATTTGGGACCCATGGGATGGGTACCATGCAGTATTACTTGAAAGGGTCTGCGTTGGCTCACCCAACCTCACCGAACCTCTCAGCCCCAAGAGTGTCCACCCTTATGTCTCAATCAGCTGTGGGTCTAGATATGGTCAATCCAGGTTGCATCACAGCCCCTGAACGAATTTTGTAAGAATTTCTCTCTCTTTCACTGTCTTTGTTTCACGGGTTTTGAAAAGTAATTTATTTTTATAATGGGGTTTAGCTGCTTTTCACGGCTGTTTTTATGCCGCTTTACACCCCCTTGACTCACTTACGGAGAGATATCAATACATAGGTTTGAAGATTCTTACTAGTCAGATATATTCTTGTGCGGTGAATAGGGGGTGTTGAGTCCAGTTCACTGAAAAAGGAATAGGTCTTGTCTCTTACATATTGGGTTTATGGAACGGTATCTGAGCTAATTTGAAACCCTTGTTTTATGCATCACCCCACCTCAACTTTCCTGTTCAGCAGCCATAGTGTGTTTCGTAAACGTGTGACTCTGTTCTGTTTTGCAATTCAGTTCAAGTGTAGCGGTTTTTACATTCCCTCTAGAAGTGATATCTTATGATAAGTGTCTTTTTCTGTGTGACTTATTTCACTTAGAATCGTCGTACCTAAATCCACTCATCGTGCTGCTACTATCCTTATGACGTGGATTTCATGGCTGAGTGATATTCCATTGTACATGAGGACCACAACTTCTTTATCCATTTTTCTCTTTCCTAGGATATTTAAGGTGTAATGAAGTGGGGGTTCTTGTCAACAGAGCAGCCCTAAACTTTGGGGTGCCTGTGTCTTGCTGATGTTTAGTTTTCCCAATTTATACGCCCATGAGTGGAAGTGCCCTATGCTCTCCAAGCTGTGTTTTTTAGATGTTTCAGGACACACCGTACCCTTCTCCAGAGGGGCTGTTGGCAATTTACATCACACCCATCAGCGTAGCAAGGCTCCCATTTCTCCATGGCCGGTCCTGCATTTCTGGTTTGGACACTTTTTTCCGCATGGCCCTTTTGCCCGCTGGGAAGCGAGACTTCTTTGGAGCGCTGATTGGCCTTTCCAGGTTGCTTGGTTGGCCAAAAAGGGCGTATGCGTTTTTTCCTGAATATATTCAGGAAAAAACGCATACGCCCTTTTTGGCCAAGGGCATCATTGTCCACGTTTTGCCGCTTTTCATGTGCTTTCAAGGCGATTCGAATCTACCTCCTGAAATCTGTTTCCTGCAATTCTGCCTTGCTTTCAAAGCCTCTTCGTTGCCTTCCCTTAATATATTTGTGGACGAGAGGTATCATTTAAAACTCTGCAGGTTTGTGAATTGCAGTGCCCCTGAGCTCCATTTTTCAACTCGCTTTTTTGGGAGCTGGCCGCAAAAGCGCAGGATTGCTTCAGGCCCTCTTCTGGTTCTGGGGGGCAGGCTGAGCTTGTGCTTAATTCTTCTTCCTGATGGGAAAATAGAGTGACCTGTGCCTGTCCCAACACCTAGAGCTAGTCTCTCATTGGTTCCCCCTCTTCCCGTTCATCCTCAGGACAAATTGCAACCTGTACGGAACAGGAGGTTAAAGGTGCTGATTCTCCAAGGAGAGAGATGGCTAGTAAATCGGCTGGAATGGCGAACCCGAGTAAAGGAGATGAGAAATGAGGTGCGTTTTAGAAAACCTTTCCCGATCACACGGTGTACCATCTTCTGGGTTTCTCATGCCTGTTTTCGACGTAGGAAGATGCCCTTGAACCTGGAGATTTGGGACCCATGGGATGGGTACCATGCAGTATTACTTGAAAGGGTCTGCGTTGGCTCACCCAACCTCACCGAACCTCTCAGCCCCAAGAGTGTCCACCCTTATGTCTCAATCAGCTGTGGGTCTACATATGGTCAATCCAGGTTGCATCACAGCCCCTGAACGAATTTTGTAAGAATTTCTCTCTCTTTCACTGTCTTTGTTTCACGGGTTTTGAAAAGTAATTTAGTTTTATAATGGGATTTAGCTGCTTTTCACGGCTGTTTTTATGCCGCTTTACACCCCCTTGACTCACTTACGGAGAGATATCAATACATAGGTTTGAAGATTCTTACTAGTCAGATATATTCTTGTGCGGTGAATAGGGGGTGTTGAGTCCAGTTCACTGAAAAAGGAATAGGTCTTGTCTCTTACATATTCGGTTTATGGAACGGTATCGGAGCTAATTTGAAACCCTTGTTTTATGCATCACCCCACCTCACCTTTCCCGTTCAGCAGCCATAGTGTGTTTCCTAAACGTGTGACTCTGTTCTGTTTTGCAATTCAGTTCAAGTGTAGCGGTTTTTACATTCCCTCTAGAAGTGATATCTTATGATAAGTGTCTTTTTCTGTGTGACTTATTTCACTTAGAATCGTCGTACCTAAATCCACTCATCGTGCTGCTACTAGCCTTATGACGTTGATTTCATGGCTGAGTGATATTCCATTGTACATGAGGACCACAACTTCTTTATCCATTTTTCTCTTTCCTAGGATATTTAAGGTGTAATGAAGTGGGGGTTCTTGTCAACAGAGCAGCCCTAAACTTTGGGGTGCCTGTGTCTTGCTGATTTTTAGTTTTCCCAATTTATACGCCCATGAGTGGAAGTGCCCTATGCTCTCCAAGCTGTGTTTTTTAGATGTTTCAGAACACACCGTACACTTCTCCAGAGTGGCTGTTGGCAATTTACATCCCACCCATCAGCGTAGCAAGGCTCCCATTTCTCCATGGCCGGTCCTGCATTTCTGGTTTGGACACTTTTTTCCGCATGGCCCTTTTGCCCGCTGGGAAGCGAGACTTCTTTGGAGCGCTGATTGGCCTTTCCAGGTTGCTTGGTTGGCCAAAAAGGGCGTATGCGTTTTTTCCTGAATATATTCAGGAAAAAACGCATACGCCCTTTTTGGCCAAGGGCATCATTGTCCACGTTTTGCCGCTTTTCATGTGCTTTCAAGGCGATTCGAATCTACCTCCTGAAATCTGTTTCCTGCAATTCTGCCTTGCTTTCAAAGCCTCTTCGTTGCCTTCCCTTAATATATTTGTGGACGAGAGGTATCATTTAAAACTCTGCAGGTTTGTGAATTGCAGTGCCCCTGAGCTCCATTTTTCAACTCGCTTTTTTGGGAGCTGGCCGCAAAAGCGCAGGATTGCTTCAGGCCCTCTTCTGGTTCTGGGGGGCAGGCTGAGCTTGTGCTTAATTCTTCTTCCTGATGGGAAAATAGAGTGACCTGTGCCTGTCCCAACACCTAGAGCTAGTCTCTCATTGGTTCCCCCTCTTCCCGTTCATCCTCAGGACAAATTGCAACCTGTACGGAACAGGAGGTTAAAGGTGCTGATTCTCCAAGGAGAGAGATGGCTAGTAAATCGGCTGGAATGGCGAACCCGAGTAAAGGAGATGAGAAATGAGGTGCGTTTTAGAAAACCTTTCCCGATCACACGGTGTACCATCTTCTGGTTTCTCATGCCTGTTTTCGACGTAGGAAGATGCCCTTGAACCTGGAGATTTGGGACCCATGGGATGGGTACCATGCAGTATTACTTGAAAGGGTCTGCGTTGGCTCACCCAACCTCACCGAACCTCTCAGCCCCAAGAGTGTCCACCCTTATGTCTCAATCAGCTGTGGGTCTACATATGGTCAATCCAGGTTGCATCACAGCCCCTGAACGAATTTTGTAAGAATTTCTCTCTCTTTCACTGTCTTTGTTTCACGGGTTTTGAAAAGTAATTTAGTTTTATAATGGGGTTTAGCTGCTTTTCACGGCTGTTTTTATGCCGCTTTACACCCCCTTGACTCACTTACGGAGAGATATCAATACATAGGTTTGAAGATTCTTACTAGTCAGATATATTCTTGTGCGGTGAATAGGGGGTGTTGAGTCCAGTTCACTGAAAAAGGAATAGGTCTTGTCTCTTACATATTCGGTTTATGGAACGGTATCGGAGCTAATTTGAAACCCTTGTTTTATGCATCACCCCACCTCACCTTTCCCGTTCAGCAGCCATAGTGTGTTTCCTAAACGTGTGACTCTGTTCTGTTTTGCAATTCAGTTCAAGTGTAGCGGTTTTTACATTCCCTCTAGAAGTGATATCTTATGATAAGTGTCTTTTTCTGTGTGACTTATTTCACTTAGAATCGTCGTACCTAAATCCACTCATCGTGCTGCTACTAGCCTTATGACGTTGATTTCATGGCTGAGTGATATTCCATTGTACATGAGGACCACAACTTCTTTATCCATTTTTCTCTTTCCTAGGATATTTAAGGTGTAATGAAGTGGGGGTTCTTGTCAACAGAGCAGCCCTAAACTTTGGGGTGCCTGTGTCTTGCTGATTTTTAGTTTTCCCAATTTATACGCCCATGAGTGGAAGTGCCCTATGCTCTCCAAGCTGTGTTTTTTAGATGTTTCAGAACACACCGTACACTTCTCCAGAGTGGCTGTTGGCAATTTACATCCCACCCATCAGCGTAGCAAGGCTCCCATTTCTCCATGGCCGGTCCTGCATTTCTGGTTTGGACACTTTTTTCCGCATGGCCCTTTTGCCCGCTGGGAAGCGAGACTTCTTTGGAGCGCTGATTGGCCTTTCCAGGTTGCTTGGTTGGCCAAAAAGGGCGTATGCGTTTTTTCCTGAATATATTCAGGAAAAAACGCATACGCCCTTTTTGGCCAAGGGCATCATTGTCCACGTTTTGCCGCTTTTCATGTGCTTTCAAGGCGATTCGAATCTACCTCCTGAAATCTGTTTCCTGCAATTCTGCCTTGCTTTCAAAGCCTCTTCGTTGCCTTCCCTTAATATATTTGTGGACGAGAGGTATCATTTAAAACTCTGCAGGTTTGTGAATTGCAGTGCCCCTGAGCTCCATTTTTCAACTCGCTTTTTTGGGAGCTGGCCGCAAAAGCGCAGGATTGCTTCAGGCCCTCTTCTGGTTCTGGGGGGCAGGCTGAGCTTGTGCTTAATTCTTCTTCCTGATGGGAAAATAGAGTGACCTGTGCCTGTCCCAACACCTAGAGCTAGTCTCTCATTGGTTCCCCCTCTTCCCGTTCATCCTCAGGACAAATTGCAACCTGTACGGAACAGGAGGTTAAAGGTGCTGATTCTCCAAGGAGAGAGATGGCTAGTAAATCGGCTGGAATGGCGAACCCGAGTAAAGGAGATGAGAAATGAGGTGCGTTTTAGAAAACCTTTCCCGATCACACGGTGTACCATCTTCTGGGTTTCTCATGCCTGTTTTCGACGTAGGAAGATGCCCTTGAACCTGGAGATTTGGGACCCATGGGATGGGTACCATGCAGTATTACTTGAAAGGGTCTGCGTTGGCTCACCCAACCTCACCGAACCTCTCAGCCCCAAGAGTGTCCACCCTTATGTCTCAATCAGCTGTGGGTCTAGATATGGTCAATCCAGGTTGCATCACAGCCCCTGAACGAATTTTGTAAGAATTTCTCTCTCTTTCACTGTCTTTGTTTCACGGGTTTTGAAAAGTAATTTATTTTTATAATGGGGTTTAGCTGCTTTTCACGGCTGTTTTTATGCCGCTTTACACCCCCTTGACTCACTTACGGAGAGATATCAATACATAGGTTTGAAGATTCTTACTAGTCAGATATATTCTTGTGCGGTGAATAGGGGGTGTTGAGTCCAGTTCACTGAAAAAGGAATAGGTCTTGTCTCTTACATATTCGGTTTATGGAACGGTATCGGAGCTAATTTGAAACCCTTGTTTTATGCATCACCCCACCTCACCTTTCCCATTCAGCAGCCATAGTGTGTTTCCTAAACGTGTGACTCTGTTCTGTTTTGCAATTCAGTTCAAGTGTAGCGGTTTTTACATTCCCTCTAGAAGTGATATCTTATGATAAGTGTCTTTTTCTGTGTGACTTATTTCACTTAGAATCGTCGTACCTAAATCCACTCATCGTGCTGCTACTAGCCTTATGACGTTGATTTCATGGCTGAGTGATATTCCATTGTACATGAGGACCACAACTTCTTTATCCATTTTTCTCTTTCCTAGGATATTTAAGGTGTAATGAAGTGGGGGTTCTTGTCAACAGAGCAGCCCTAAACTTTGGGGTGCCTGTGTCTTGCTGATTTTTAGTTTTCCCAATTTATACGCCCATGAGTGGAAGTGCCCTATGCTCTCCAAGCTGTGTTTTTTAGATGTTTCAGAACACACCGTACACTTCTCCAGAGTGGCTGTTGGCAATTTACATCCCACCCATCAGCGTAGCAAGGCTCCCATTTCTCCATGGCCGGTCCTGCATTTCTGGTTTGGACACTTTTTTCCGCATGGCCCTTTTGCCCGCTGGGAAGCGAGACTTCTTTGGAGCGCTGATTGGCCTTTCCAGGTTGCTTGGTTGGCCAAAAAGGGCGTATGCGTTTTTTCCTGAATATATTCAGGAAAAAACGCATACGCCCTTTTTGGCCAAGGGCATCATTGTCCACGTTTTGCCGCTTTTCATGTGCTTTCAAGGTGATTCGAATCTACCTCCTGAAATCTGTTTCCTGCAATTCTGCCTTGCTTTCAAAGCCTCTTCGTTGCCTTCCCTTAATATATTTGTGGACGAGAGGTATCATTTAAAACTCTGCAGGTTTGTGAATTGCAGTGCCCCTGAGCTCCATTTTTCAACTCGCTTTTTTGGGAGCTGGCCGCAAAAGCGCAGGATTGCTTCAGGCCCTCTTCTGGTTCTGGGGGGCAGGCTGAGCTTGTGCTTAATTCTTCTTCCTGATGGGAAAATAGAGTGACCTGTGCCTGTCCCAACACCTAGAGCTAGTCTCTCATTGGTTCCCCCTCTTCCCGTTCATCCTCAGGACAAATTGCAACCTGTACGGAACAGGAGGTTAAAGGTGCTGATTCTCCAAGGAGGGAGATGGCTAGTAAATCGGCTGGAATGGCGAACCCGAGCAAAGGAGATGAGAAATGAGGTGCGTTTTAGAAACCTTTCCCGATCACACGGTGTACCATCTTCTGGGTTTCTCATGCCTGTTTTCGACGTAGGAAGATGCCCTTGAACCTGGAGATTTGGGACCCATGGGATGGGTACCATGCAGTATTACTTGAAAGGGTCTGCGTTGGCTCACCCAACCTCACCGAACCTCTCAGCCCCAAGAGTGTCCACCCTTATGTCTCAATCAGCTGTGGGTCTAGATATGGTCAATCCAGGTTGCATCACAGCCCCTGAACGAATTTTGTAAGAATTTCTCTCTCTTTCACTGTCTTTGTTTCACGGGTTTTGAAAAGTAATTTAGTTTTATAATGGGGTTTAGCTGCTTTTCACGGCTGTGTTTATGCCGCTTTACACCCCCTTGACTCACTTACAGAGAGATATCAATACATAGGTTTGAAGATTCTTACTAGTCAGATATATTCTTGTGCGGTGAATAGGGGGTGTTGAGTCCAGTTCACTGAAAAAGGAATAGGTCTTGTCTCTTACATATTGGGTTTATGGAACGGTATCGGAGCTAATTTGAAACCCTTGTTTTATGCATCACCCCACCTCACCTTTCCCGTTCAGCAGCCATAGTGTGTTTCCTAAACGTGTGACTCTGTTCTGTTTTGCAATTCAGTTCAAGTGTAGCGGTTTTTACATTCCCTCTAGAAGTGATATCTTATGATAAGTGTCTTTTTCTGTGTGACTTATTTCACTTAGAATCGTCGTACCTAAATCCACTCATCGTGCTGCTACTAGCCTTATGACGTTGATTTCATGGCTGAGTGATATTCCATTGTACATGAGGACCACAACTTCTTTATCCATTTTTCTCTTTCCTAGGATATTTAAGGTGTAATGAAGTGGGGGTTCTTGTCCACAGAGCAGCCCTAAACTTTGGGGTGCCTGTGTCTTGCTGATGTTTAGTTTTCCCAATTTATACGCCCATGAGTGGAAGTGCCCTATGCTCTCCAAGCTGTGTTTTTTAGATGTTTCAGAACACACCGTACACTTCTCCAGAGTGGCTGTTGGCAATTTACATCCCACCCATCAGCGTAGCAAGGCTCCCATTTCTCCATGGCCGGTCCTGCATTTCTGGTTTGGACACTTTTTTCCGCATGGCCCTTTTGCCCGCTGGGAAGCGAGACTTCTTTGGAGCGCTGATTGGCCTTTCCAGGTTGCTTGGTTGGCCAAAAAGGGCGTATGCGTTTTTTCCTGAATATATTCAGGAAAAAACGCATACGCCCTTTTTGGCCAAGGGCATCATTGTCCACGTTTTGCCGCTTTTCATGTGCTTTCAAGGCGATTCGAATCTACCTCCTGAAATCTGTTTCCTGCAATTCTGCCTTGCTTTCAAAGCCTCTTCGTTGCCTTCCCTTAGTATATTTGTGGACGAGAGGTATCATTTAAAACTGTGCAGGTTTGTGAATTGCAGTGCCCCTGAGCTCCATTTTTCAACTCGCTTTTTTGGGAGCTGGCCGCAAAAGCGCAGGATTGCTTCAGGCCCTCTTCTGGTTCTGGGGGGCAGGCTGAGCTTGTGCTTAATTCTTCTTCCTGATGGGAAAATAGAGTGACCTGTGCCTGTCCCAACACCTAGAGCTAGTCTCTCATTGGTTCCCCCTCTTCCCGTTCATCCTCAGGACAAATTGCAACCTGTACGGAACAGGAGGTTAAAGGTGCTGATTCTCCAAGGAGGGAGATGGCTAGTAAATCGGCTGGAATGGCGAACCCGAGCAAAGGAGATGAGAAATGAGGTGCGTTTTAGAAACCTTTCCCGATCACACGGTGTACCATCTTCTGGGTTTCTCATGCCTGTTTTCGACGTAGGAAGATGCCCTTGAACCTGGAGATTTGGGACCCATGGGATGGGTACCATGCAGTATTACTTGAAAGGGTCTGCGTTGGCTCACCCAACCTCACCGAACCTCTCAGCCCCAAGAGTGTCCACCCTTATGTCTCAATCAGCTGTGGGTCTAGATATGGTCAATCCAGGTTGCATCACAGCCCCTGAACGAATTTTGTAAGAATTTCTCTCTCTTTCACTGTCTTTGTTTCACGGGTTTTGAAAAGTAATTTATTTTTATAATGGGGTTTAGCTGCTTTTCATGGCTGTGTTTATGCCGCTTTACACCCCCTTGACTCACTTACGGAGAGATATCAATACATAGGTTTGAAGATTCTTACTAGTCAGATATATTCTTGTGCGGTGAATAGGGGGTGTTGAGTCCAGTTCACTGAAAAAGGAATAGGTCTTGTCTCTTACATATTGGGTTTATGGAACGGTATCTGAGCTAATTTGAAACCCTTGTTTTATGCATCACCCCACCTCACCTTTCCCGTTCAGCAGCCATAGTGTGTTTCCTAAACGTGTGACTCTGTTCTGTTTTGCAATTCAGTTCAAGTGTAGTGGTTTTTACATTCCCTCTAGAAGTGATATCTTATGATAAGTGTCTTTTCTGTGTGACTTATTTCACTTAGAATCGTCGTACCTAAATCCACTCATCGTGCTGCTACTAGCCTTATGACGTGGATTTCCTGGCTGAGTGATATTCCATTGTACATGAGGACCACAACTTCTTTATCCATTTTTCTCTTTCCTAGGATATTTAAGGTGTAATGAAGTGGGGGTTCTTGTCAACAGAGCAGCCCTAAACTTTGGGGTGCCTGTGTCTTGCTGATGTTTAGTTTTCCCAATTTATACGCCCATGAGTGGAAGTGCCCTATGCTCTCCAAGCTGTGTTTTTTAGATGTTTCAGGACACACCGTACACTTCTCCAGAGTGGCTGTTGGCAATTTACATCACACCCATCAGCGTAGCAAGGCTCCCATTTCTCCATGGCCGGTCCTGCATTTCTGGTTTGGACACTTTTTTCCGCATGGCCCTTTTGCCCGCTGGGAAGCGAGACTTCTTTGGAGCGCTGATTGGCCTTTCCAGGTTGCTTGGTTGGCCAAAAAGGGCGTATGCGTTTTTTCCTGAATATATTCAGGAAAAAACGCATACGCCCTTTTTGGCCAAGGGCATCATTGTCCACGTTTTGCCGCTTTTCATGTGCTTTCAAGGCGATTCGAATCTACCTCCTGAAATCTGTTTCCTGCAATTCTGCCTTGCTTTCAAAGCCTCTTCGTTGCCTTCCCTTAATATATTTGTGGACGAGAGGTATCATTTAAAACTCTGCAGGTTTGTGAATTGCAGTGCCCCTGAGCTCCATTTTTCTACTCGCTTTTTTGGGAGCTGGCCGCAAAAGCGCAGGATTGCTTCAGGCCCTCTTCTGGTTCTGGGGGGCAGGCTGAGCTTGTGCTTAATTCTTCTTCCTGATGGGAAAATAGAGTGACCTGTGCCTGTCCCAACACCTAGAGCTAGTCTCTCATTGGTTCCCCCTCTTCCCGTTCATCCTCAGGACAAATTGCAACCTGTACGGAACAGGAGGTTAAAGGTGCTGATTCTCCAAGGAGAGAGATGGCTAGTAAATCGGCTGGAATGGCGAACCCGAGTAAAGGAGATGAGAAATGAGGTGCGTTTTAGAAAACCTTTCCCGATCACACGGTGTACCATCTTCTGGGTTTCTCATGCCTGTTTTCGACGTAGGAAGATGCCCTTGAACCTGGAGATTTGGGACCCATGGGATGGGTACCATGCAGTATTACTTGAAAGGGTCTGCGTTGGCTCACCCAACCTCACCGAACCTCTCAGCCCCAAGAGTGTCCACCCTTATGTCTCAATCAGCTGTGGGTCTACATATGGTCAATCCAGGTTGCATCACAGCCCCTGAACGAATTTTGTAAGAATTTATCTCTCTTTCACTGTCTTTGTTTCACGGGTTTTGAAAAGTAATTTATTTTTATAATGGGGTTTAGCTGCTTTTCACGGCTGTTTTTATGCCGCTTTACACCCCCTTGACTCACTTACGGAGAGATATCAATACATAGGTTTGAAGATTCTTACTAGTCAGATATATTCTTGTGCGGTGAATAGGGGGTGTTGAGTCCAGTTCACTGAAAAAGGAATAGGTCTTGTCTCTTACATATTGGGTTTATGGAACGGTATCTGAGCTAATTTGAAACCCTTGTTTTATGCATCACCCCACCTCACCTTTCCTGTTCAGCAGCCATAGTGTGTTTCCTAAACGTGTGACTCTGTTCTGTTTTGCAATTCAGTTCAAGTGTAGCGGTTTTTACATTCCCTCTCTAAGTGATATCTTATGATAAGTGTCTTTTTCTGTGTGACTTATTTCACTTAGAATCGTCGTACCTAAATCCACTCATCGTGCTGCTATTTGCCTTATGACGTTGATTTCATGGCTGAGTGATATTCCAATGTACATGAGGACCACAACTTCCTGATCCATTTTTCTCTTTCCTAGTATATTTAAGGTGTAATGAAGTGGGGGTTCTTGTCAACAGAGCAGCCCTAAACTTTGGGGTGCCTGTGTCTTGCTGATTTTTAGTTTTCCCAATTTATACGCCCATGAGTGGAAGTGCCCTATGCTCTCCAAGCTGTGTGTTTTAGATGTTTCAGAACACACCCTACACTTCTCCAGAATGGCTGTTGGCAATTTACATCCCACCCATCAGCGTAGCAAGGCTCCCATTTCTCCATGGCCGGTCCTGCATTTCTGGTTTGGACACTTTTTTCCGCATGGCCCTTTTGCCCGCTGGGAAGCGAGACTTCTTTGGAGCGCTGATTGGCCTTTCCAGGTTGCTTGGTTGGCCAAAAAGGGCGTATGCGTTTTTTCCTGAATATATTCAGGAAAAAACGCATACGCCCTTTTTGGCCAAGGGCATCATTGTCCACGTTTTGCCGCTTTTCATGTGCTTTCAAGGCGATTCGAATCTACCTCCTGAAATCTGTTTCCTGCAATTCTGCCTTGCTTTCAAAGCCTCTTCGTTGCCTTCCCTTAATATATTTGTGGACGAGAGGTATCATTTAAAACTCTGCAGGTTTGTGAATTGCAGTGCCCCTGAGCTCCATTTTTCAACTCGCTTTTTTGGGAGCTGGCCGCAAAAGCGCAGGATTGCTTCAGGCCCTCTTCTGGTTCTGGGGGGCAGGCTGAGCTTGTGCTTAATTCTTCTTCCTGATGGGAAAATAGAGTGACCTGTGCCTGTCCCAACACCTAGAGCTAGTCTCTCATTGGTTCCCCCTCTTCCCGTTCATCCTCAGGACAAATTGCAACCTGTACGGAACAGGAGGTTAAAGGTGCTGATTCTCCAAGGAGAGAGATGGCTAGTAAATCGGCTGGAATGGCGAACCCGAGTAAAGGAGATGAGAAATGAGGTGCGTTTTAGAAAACCTTTCCCGATCACACGGTGTACCATCTTCTGGGTTTCTCATGCCTGTTTTCGACGTAGGAAGATGCCCTTGAACCTGGAGATTTGGGACCCATGGGATGGGTACCATGCAGTATTACTTGAAAGGGTCTGCGTTGGCTCACCCAACCTCACCGAACCTCTCAGCCCCAAGAGTGTCCACCCTTATGTCTCAATCAGCTGTGGGTCTACATATGGTCAATCCAGGTTGCATCACAGCCCCTGAACGAATTTTGTAAGAATTTCTCTCTCTTTCACTGTCTTTGTTTCACGGGTTTTGAAAAGTAATTTATTTTTATAATGGGGTTTAGCTGCTTTTCACGGCTGTGTTTATGCCGCTTTACACCCCCTTGACTCACTTACGGAGAGATATCAATACATAGGTTTGAAGATTCTTACTAGTCAGATATATTCTTGTGCGGTGAATAGGGGGTGTTGAGTCCAGTTCACTGAAAAAGGAATAGGTCTTGTCTCTTACATATTGGGTTTATGGAACGGTATCTGAGCTAATTTGAAACCCTTGTTTTATGCATCACCCCACCTCACCTTTCCTGTTCAGCAGCCATAGTGTGTTTCCTAAACGTGTGACTCTGTTCTGTTTTGCAATTCAGTTCAAGTGTAGCGGTTTTTACATTCCCTCTCTAAGTGATATCTTATGATAAGTGTCTTTTTCTGTGTGACTTATTTCACTTAGAATCGTCGTACCTAAATCCACTCATCGTGCTGCTATTTGCCTTATGACGTTGATTTCATGGCTGAGTGATATTCCAATGTACATGAGGACCACAACTTCCTGATCCATTTTTCTCTTTCCTAGTATATTTAAGGTGTAATGAAGTGGGGGTTCTTGTCAACAGAGCAGCCCTAAACTTTGGGGTGCCTGTGTCTTGCTGATTTTTAGTTTTCCCAATTTATACGCCCATGAGTGGAAGTGCCCTATGCTCTCCAAGCTGTGTGTTTTAGATGTTTCAGAACACACCCTACACTTCTCCAGAATGGCTGTTGGCAATTTACATCCCACCCATCAGCGTAGCAAGGCTCCCATTTCTCCATGGCCGGTCCTGCATTTCTGGTTTGGACACTTTTTTCTGCATGGCCCTTTTGCCCGCTGGGAAGCGAGACTTCTTTGGAGCGCTGATTGGCCTTTCCAGGTTGCTTGGTTGGCCAAAAAGGGCGTATGCGTTTTTTCCTGAATATATTCAGGAAAAAACGCATACGCCCTTTTTGGCCAAGGGCATCATTGTCCACGTTTTGCCGCTTTTCATGTGCTTTCAAGGCGATTCGAATCTACCTCCTGAAATCTGTTTCCTGCAATTCTGCCTTGCTTTCAAAGCCTCTTCGTTGCCTTCCCTTAATATATTTGTGGACGAGAGGTATCATTTAAAACTGTGCAGGTTTGTGAATTGCAGTGCCCCTGAGCTCCATTTTTCAACTCGCTTTTTTGGGAGCTGGCCGCAAAAGCGCAGGATTGCTTCAGGCCCTCTTCTGGTTCTGGGGGGCAGGCTGAGCTTGTGCTTAATTCTTCTTCCTGATGGGAAAATAGAGTGACCTGTGCCTGTCCCAACACCTAGAGCTAGTCTCTCATTGGTTCCCCCTCTTCCCCTTCATCCTCAGGACAAATTACAACCTGTACGGAACAGGAGGTTAAAGGTGCTGATTCTCCAAGGAGGGAGATGGCTAGTAAATCGGCTGGAATGGCGAACCCGAGCAAAGGAGATGAGAAATGAGGTGCGTTTTAGAAACCTTTCCCGATCACACGGTGTACCATCTTCTGGGTTTCTCATGCCTGTTTTCGACGTAGGAAGATGCCCTTGAACCTGGAGATTTGGGACCCATGGGATGGGTACCATGCAGTATTACTTGAAAGGGTCTGCGTTGGCTCACCCAACCTCACCGAACCTCTCAGCCCCAAGAGTGTCCACCCTTATGTCTCAATCAGCTGTGGGTCTAGATATGGTCAATCCAGGTTGCATCACAGCCCCTGAACGAATTTTGTAAGAATTTCTCTCTCTTTCACTGTCTTTGTTTCACGGGTTTTGAAAAGTAATTTATTTTTATAATGGGCTTTAGCTGCTTTTCACGGCTGTGTTTATGCCGCTTTACACCCCCTTGACTCACTTACGGAGAGATATCAATACATAGGTTTGAAGATTCTTACTAGTCAGATATATTCTTGTGCGGTGAATAGGGGGTGTTGAGTCCAGTTCACTGAAAAAGGAATAGGTCTTGTCTCTTACATATTGGGTTTATGGAACGGTATTGGAGCTAATTTGAAACCCTTGTTTTATGCATCACCCTACCTCACCTTTCCCGTTCAGCAGCCATAGTGTGTTTCCTAAACGTGTGACTCTGTTCTGTTTTGCAATTCAGTTCAAGTGTAGCGGTTTTTACATTCCCTCTCTAAGTGATATCTTATGATAAGTGTCTTTTTCTGTGTGACTTATTTCACTTAGAATCTTCGTACCTAAATCCACTCATCGTGCTGCTACTAGCCTTATGACGTTGATTTCATGGCTGAGTGATATTCCATTGTACATGAGGACCACAACTTCTTTATCCATTTTTCTCTTTCCTAGGATATTTAAGGTGTAATGAAGTGGGGGTTCTTGTCCACAGAGCAGCCCTAAACTTTGGGGTGCCTGTGTCTTGCTGATGTTTAGTTTTCCCAATTTATACGCCCATGAGTGGAAGTGCCCTATGCTCTCCAAGCTGTGTTTTTTAGATGTTTCAGAACACACCGTACACTTCTCCAGAGTGGCTGTTGGCAATTTACATCCCACCCATCAGCGTAGCAAGGCTCCCATTTCTCCATGGCCGGTCCTGCATTTCTGGTTTGGACACTTTTTTCCGCATGGCCCTTTTGCCCGCTGGGAAGCGAGACTTCTTTGGAGCGCTGATTGGCCTTTCCAGGTTGCTTGGTTGGCCAAAAAGGGCGTATGCGTTTTTTCCTGAATATATTCAGGAAAAAACGCATACGCCCTTTTTGGCCAAGGGCATCATTGTCCACGTTTTGCCGCTTTTCATGTGCTTTCAAGGCGATTCGAATCTACCTCCTGAAATCTGTTTCCTGCAATTCTGCCTTGCTTTCAAAGCCTCTTCGTTGCCTTCCCTTAATATATTTGTGGACGAGAGGTATCATTTAAAACTCTGCAGGTTTGTGAATTGCAGTGCCCCTGAGCTCCATTTTTCAACTCGCTTTTTTGGGAGCTGGCCGCAAAAGCGCAGGATTGCTTCAGGCCCTCTTCTGGTTCTGGGGGGCAGGCTGAGCTTGTGCTTAATTCTTCTTCCTGATGGGAAAATAGAGTGACCTGTGCCTGTCCCAACACCTAGAGCTAGTCTCTCATTGGTTCCCCCTCTTCCCGTTCATCCTCAGGACAAATTGCAACCTGTACGGAACAGGAGGTTAAAGGTGCTGATTCTCCAAGGAGAGAGATGGCTAGTAAATCGGCTGGAATGGCGAACCCGAGTAAAGGAGATGAGAAATGAGGTGCGTTTTAGAAAACCTTTCCCGATCACACGGTGTACCATCTTCTGGGTTTCTCATGCCTGTTTTCGACGTAGGAAGATGCCCTTGAACCTGGAGATTTGGGACCCATGGGATGGGTACCATGCAGTATTACTTGAAAGGGTCTGCGTTGGCTCACCCAACCTCACCGAACCTCTCAGCCCCAAGAGTGTCCACCCTTATGTCTCAATCAGCTGTGGGTCTACATATGGTCAATCCAGGTTGCATCACAGCCCCTGAACGAATTTTGTAAGAATTTCTCTCTCTTTCACTGTCTTTGTTTCACGGGTTTTGAAAAGTAATTTATTTTTATAATGGGGTTTAGCTGCTTTTCACGGCTGTGTTTATGCCGCTTTACACCCCCTTGACTCACTTACGGAGAGATATCAATACATAGGTTTGAAGATTCTTACTAGTCAGATATATTCTTGTGCGGTGAATAGGGGGTGTTGAGTCCAGTTCACTGAAAAAGGAATAGGTCTTGTCTCTTACATATTGGGTTTATGGAACGGTATCTGAGCTAATTTGAAACCCTTGTTTTATGCATCACCCCACCTCACCTTTCCTGTTCAGCAGCCATAGTGTGTTTCCTAAACGTGTGACTCTGTTCTGTTTTGCAATTCAGTTCAAGTGTAGCGGTTTTTACATTCCCTCTCTAAGTGATATCTTATGATAAGTGTCTTTTTCTGTGTGACTTATTTCACTTAGAATCGTCGTACCTAAATCCACTCATCGTGCTGCTATTTGCCTTATGACGTTGATTTCATGGCTGAGTGATATTCCAATGTACATGAGGACCACAACTTCCTGATCCATTTTTCTCTTTCCTAGTATATTTAAGGTGTAATGAAGTGGGGGTTCTTGTCAACAGAGCAGCCCTAAACTTTGGGGTGCCTGTGTCTTGCTGATTTTTAGTTTTCCCAATTTATACGCCCATGAGTGGAAGTGCCCTATGCTCTCCAAGCTGTGTGTTTTAGATGTTTCAGAACACACCCTACACTTCTCCAGAATGGCTGTTGGCAATTTACATCCCACCCATCAGCGTAGCAAGGCTCCCATTTCTCCATGGCCGGTCCTGCATTTCTGGTTTGGACACTTTTTTCCGCATGGCCCTTTTGCCCGCTGGGAAGCGAGACTTCTTTGGAGCGCTGATTGGCCTTTCCAGGTTGCTTGGTTGGCCAAAAAGGGCGTATGCGTTTTTTCCTGAATATATTCAGGAAAAAACGCATAAGCCCTTTTTGGCCAAGGGCATCATTGTCCACGTTTTGCCGCTTTTCATGTGCTTTCAAGGCGATTCGAATCTACCTCCTGAAATCTGTTTCCTGCAATTCTGCCTTGCTTTCAAAGCCTCTTCGTTGCCTTCCCTTAATATATTTGTGGACGAGAGGTATCATTTAAAACTGTGCAGGTTTGTGAATTGCAGTGCCCCTGAGCTCCATTTTTCAACTCGCTTTTTTGGGAGCTGGCCGCAAAAGCGCAGGATTGCTTCAGGCCCTCTTCTGGTTCTGGGGGGCAGGCTGAGCTTGTGCTTAATTCTTCTTCCTGATGGGAAAATAGAGTGACCTGTGCCTGTCCCAACACCTAGAGCTAGTCTCTCATTGGTTCCCCCTCTTCCCCTTCATCCTCAGGACAAATTACAACCTGTACGGAACAGGAGGTTAAAGGTGCTGATTCTCCAAGGAGGGAGATGGCTAGTAAATCGGCTGGAATGGCGAACCCGAGCAAAGGAGATGAGAAATGAGGTGCGTTTTAGAAACCTTTCCCGATCACACGGTGTACCATCTTCTGGGTTTCTCATGCCTGTTTTCGACGTAGGAAGATGCCCTTGAACCTGGAGATTTGGGACCCATGGGATGGGTACCATGCAGTATTACTTGAAAGGGTCTGCGTAGGCTCACCCAACCTCACCGAACCTCTCAGCCCCAAGAGTGTCCACCCTTATGTCTCAATCAGCTGTGGGTCTAGATATGGTCAATCCAGGTTGCATCACAGCCCCTGAACGAATTTTGTAAGAATTTCTCTCTCTTTCACTGTCTTTGTTTCACGGGTTTTGAAAAGTAATTTATTTTTATAATGGGGTTTAGCTGCTTTTCACGGCTGTGTTTATGCCGCTTTACACCCCCTTGACTCACTTACGGAGAGATATCAATACATAGGTTTGAAGATTCTTACTAGTCAGATATATTTTTGTGCGGTGAATAGGGGGTGTTGAGTCCAGTTCACTGAAAAAGGAATAGGTCTTGTCTCTTACATATTGGGTTTATGGAACGGTATCGGAGCTAATTTGAAACCCTTGTTTTATGCATCACCCTACCTCACCTTTCCCGTTCAGCAGCCATAGTGTGTTTCCTAAACGTGTGACTCTCTTCTGTTTTGCAATTCAGTTCAAGTGTAGCGGTTTTTACATTCCCTCTCTAAGTGATATCTTATGATAAGTGTCTTTTTCTGTGTGACTTATTTCACTTAGAATCTTCGTACCTAAATCCACTCATCGTGCTGCTACTAGCCTTATGACGTTGATTTCATGGCTGAGTGATATTCCATTGTACATGAGGACCACAACTTCTTTATCCATTTTTCTCTTTCCTAGGATATTTAAGGTGTAATGAAGTGGGGGTTCTTGTCCACAGAGCAGCCCTAAACTTTGGGGTGCCTGTGTCTTGCTGATGTTTAGTTTTCCCAATTTATACGCCCATGAGTGGAAGTGCCCTATGCTCTCCAAGCTGTGTTTTTTAGATGTTTCAGAACACACCGTACACTTCTCCAGAGTGGCTGTTGGCAATTTACATCCCACCCATCAGCGTAGCAAGGCTCCCATTTCTCCATGGCCGGTCCTGCATTTCTGGTTTGGACACTTTTTTCCGCATGGCCCTTTTGCCCGCTGGGAAGCGAGACTTCTTTGGAGCGCTGATTGGCCTTTCCAGGTTGCTTGGTTGGCCAAAAAGGGCGTATGCGTTTTTTCCTGAATATATTCAGGAAAAAACGCATACGCCCTTTTTGGCCAAGGGCATCATTGTCCACGTTTTGCCGCTTTTCATGTGCTTTCAAGGCGATTCGAATCTACCTCCTGAAATCTGTTTCCTGCAATTCTGCCTTGCTTTCAAAGCCTCTTCGTTGCCTTCCCTTAATATATTTGTGGACGAGAGGTATCATTTAAAACTCTGCAGGTTTGTGAATTGCAGTGCCCCTGAGCTCCATTTTTCAACTCGCTTTTTTGGGAGCTGGCCGCAAAAGCGCAGGATTGCTTCAGGCCCTCTTCTGGTTCTGGGGGGCAGGCTGAGCTTGTGCTTAATTCTTCTTCCTGATGGGAAAATAGAGTGACCTGTGCCTGTCCCAACACCTAGAGCTAGTCTCTCATTGGTTCCCCCTCTTCCCGTTCATCCTCAGGACAAATTGCAACCTGTACGGAACATGAGGGTAAAGGTGCTGATTCTCCAAGGAGAGAGATGGCTAGTAAATCGGCTGGAATGGCGAACCCGAGTAAAGGAGATGAGAAATGAGGTGCGTTTCAGAAAACCTTTCCCGATCACACGGTGTACCATCTTCTGGGTTTCTCATGCCTGTTTTCGACGTAGGAAGATGCCCTTGAACCTGGAGATTTGGGACCCATGGGATGGGTACCATGCAGTATTACTTGAAAGGGTCTGCGTTGGCTCACCCAACCTCACCGAACCTCTCAGCCCCAAGAGTGTCCACCCTTATGTCTCAATCAGCTGTGGGTCTACATATGGTCAATCCAGGTTGCATCACAGCCCCTGAACGAATTTTGTAAGAATTTCTCTCTCTTTCACTGTCTTTGTTTCACGGGTTTTGAAAAGTAATTTATTTTTATAATGGGGTTTAGCTGCTTTTCACGGCTGTGTTTATGCCGCTTTACACCCCCTTGACTCACTTACGGAGAGATATCAATACATAGGTTTGAAGATTCTTACTAGTCAGATATATTCTTGTGCGGTGAATAGGGGGTGTTGAGTCCAGTTCACTGAAAAAGGAATAGGTCTTGTCTCTTACATATTGGGTTTATGGAACGGTATCTGAGCTAATTTGAAACCCTTGTTTTATGCATCACCCCACCTCACCTTTCCTGTTCAGCAGCCATAGTGTGTTTCCTAAACGTGTGACTCTGTTCTGTTTTGCAATTCAGTTCAAGTGTAGCGGTTTTTACATTCCCTCTCTAAGTGATATCTTATGATAAGTGTCTTTTTCTGTGTGACTTATTTCACTTAGAATCGTCGTACCTAAATCCACTCATCGTGCTGCTATTTGCCTTATGACGTTGATTTCATGGCTGAGTGATATTCCAATGTACATGAGGACCACAACTTCCTGATCCATTTTTCTCTTTCCTAGTATATTTAAGGTGTAATGAAGTGGGGGTTCTTGTCAACAGAGCAGCCCTAAACTTTGGGGTGCCTGTGTCTTGCTGATTTTTAGTTTTCCCAGTTTATACGCCCATGAGTGGAAGTGCCCTATGCTCTCCAAGCTGTGTGTTTTAGATGTTTCAGAACACACCGTACACTTCTCCAGAGTGGCTGTTGGCAATTTACATCCCACCCATCAGCGTAGAAAGGCTCCCATTTCTCCATGGCCGGTCCTGCATTTCTGGTTTGGACACTTTTTTCCGCATGGCCCTTTTGCCCGCTGGGAAGCGAGACTTCTTTGGAGCGCTGATTGGCCTTTCCAGGTTGCTTGGTTGGCTAAAAAGGGCGTATGCGTTTTTTCCTGAATATATTCAGGAAAAAACGCATACGCCCTTTTTGGCCAAGGGCATCATTGTCCACGTTTTGCCGCTTTTCATGTGCTTTCAAGGCGATTCGAATCTACCTCCTGAAATCTGTTTCCTGCAATTCTGCCTTGCTTTCAAAGCCTCTTCGTTGCCTTCCCTTAATATATTTGTGGACGAGAGGTATCATTTAAAACTCTGCAGGTTTGTGAATTGCAGTGCCCCTGAGCTCCATTTTTCAACTCGCTTTTTTGGGAGCTGGCCGCAAAAGCGCAGGATTGCTTCAGGCCCTCTTCTGGTTCTGGGGGGCAGGCTGAGCTTGTGCTTAATTCTTCTTCCTGATGGGAAAATAGAGTGACCTGTGCCTGTCCCAACACCTAGAGCTAGTCTCTCATTGGTTCCCCCTCTTCCCGTTCATCCTCAGGACAAATTGCAACCTGTACGGAACAGGAGGTTAAAGGTGCTGATTCTCCAAGGAGGGAGATGGCTAGTAAATCGGCTGGAATGGCGAACCCGAGCAAAGGAGATGAGAAATGAGGTGCGTTATAGAAACCTTTCCCGATCACACGGTGTACCATCTTCTGGGTTTCTCATGCCTGTTTTCGACGTAGGAAGATGCCCTTGAACCTGCAGATTTGGGACCCATGGGATGGGTACCATGCAGTATTACTTGAAAGGGTCTGCGTTGGCTCACCCAACCTCACCGAACCTCTCAGCCCCAAGAGTGTCCACCCTTATGTCTCAATCAGCTGTGGGTCTAGATATGGTCAATCCAGGTTGCATCACAGCCCCTGAACGAATTTTGTAAGAATTTCTCTCTCTTTCACTGTCTTTGTTTCACGGGTTTTGAAAAGTAATTTATTTTTATAATGGGGTTTAGCTGCTTTTCACGGCTGTGTTTATGCCGCTTTACACCCCCTTGACTCACTTACGGAGAGATATCAATACATAGGTTTGAAGATTCTTACTAGTCAGATATATTCTTGTGTGGTGAATAGGGGGTGTTGAGTCCAGTTCACTGAAAAAGGAATAGGTCTTGTCTCTTACATATTGGGTTTATGGAACGGTATCGGAGCTAATTTGAAACCCTTGTTTTATGCATCACCCCACCTCACCTTTCCCGTTCAGCAGCCATAGTGTGTTTCCTAAACGTGTGACTCTGTTCTGTTTTGCAATTCAGTTCAAGTGTAGCGGTTTTTACATTCCCTCTAGAAGTGATATCTTATGATAAGTGTCTTTTTCTGTGTGACTTATTTCACTTAGAATCGTCGTACCTAAATCCACTCATCGTGCTGCTACTAGCCTTATGACGTTGATTACATGGCTGAGTGATATTCCATTGTACATGAGGACCACAACTTCTTTATCCATTTTTCTCTTTCCTAGGATATTTAAGGTGTAATGAAGTGGGGGTTCTTGTCAACAGAGCAGCCCTAAACTTTGGGGTGCCTGTGTCTTGCTGATTTTTAGTTTTCCCAATTTATACGCCCATGAGTGGAAGTGCCCTATGCTCTCCAAGCTGTGTTTTTTAGATGTTTCAGAACACACCGTACACTTCTCCAGAGTGGCTGTTGGCAATTTACATCCCACCCATCAGCGTAGCAAGGCTCCCATTTCTCCATGGCCGGTCCTGCATTTCTGGTTTGGACACTTTTTTCCGCATGGCCCTTTTGCCCGCTGGGAAGCGAGACTTCTTTGGAGCGCTGATTGGCCTTTCCAGGTTGCTTGGTTGGCTAAAAAGGGCGTATGCGTTTTTTCCTGAATATATTCAGGAAAAAACGCATACGCCCTTTTTGGCCAAGGGCATCATTGTCCACGTTTTGCCGCTTTTCATGTGCTTTCAAGGCGATTCGAATCTACCTCCTGAAATCTGTTTCCTGCAATTCTGCCTTGCTTTCAAAGCCTCTTCGTTGCCTTCCCTTAATATATTTGTGGACGAGAGGTATCATTTAAAACTCTGCAGGTTTGTGAATTGCAGTGCCCCTGAGCTCCATTTTTCAACTCGCTTTTTTGGGAGCTGGCCGCAAAAGCGCAGGATTGCTTCAGGCCCTCTTCTGGTTCTGGGGGGCAGGCTGAGCTTGTGCTTAATTCTTCTTCCTGATGGGAAAATAGAGTGACCTGTGCCTGTCCCAACACCTAGAGCTAGTCTCTCATTGGTTCCCCCTCTTCCCGTTCATCCTCAGGACAAATTGCAACCTGTACGGAACAGGAGGTTAAAGGTGCTGATTCTCCAAGGAGGGAGATGGCTAGTAAATCGGCTGGAATGGCGAACCCGAGCAAAGGAGATGAGAAATGAGGTGCGTTATAGAAACCTTTCCCGATCACACGGTGTACCATCTTCTGGGTTTCTCATGCCTGTTTTCGACGTAGGAAGATGCCCTTGAACCTGCAGATTTGGGACCCATGGGATGGGTACCATGCAGTATTACTTGAAAGGGTCTGCGTTGGCTCACCCAACCTCACCGAACCTCTCAGCCCCAAGAGTGTCCACCCTTATGTCTCAATCAGCTGTGGGTCTAGATATGGTCAATCCAGGTTGCATCACAGCCCCTGAACGAATTTTGTAAGAATTTCTCTCTCTTTCACTGTCTTTGTTTCACGGGTTTTGAAAAGTAATTTATTTTTATAATGGGGTTTAGCTGCTTTTCACGGCTGTGTTTATGCCGCTTTACACCCCCTTGACTCACTTACGGAGAGATATCAATACATAGGTTTGAAGATTCTTACTAGTCAGATATATTCTTGTGTGGTGAATAGGGGGTGTTGAGTCCAGTTCACTGAAAAAGGAATAGGTCTTGTCTCTTACATATTGGGTTTATGGAACGGTATCGGAGCTAATTTGAAACCCTTGTTTTATGCATCACCCCACCTCACCTTTCCCGTTCAGCAGCCATAGTGTGTTTCCTAAACGTGTGACTCTCTTCTGTTTTGCAATTCAGTTCAAGTGTAGCGGTTTTTACATTCCCTCTAGAAGTGATATCTTATGATAAGTGTCTTTTTCTGTGTGACTTATTTCACTTAGAATCGTCGTACCTAAATCCACTCATCGTGCTGCTACTAGCCTTATGACGTGGATTTCATGGCTGAGTGATATTCCATTGTACATGAGGACCACAACTTCTTTATCCATTTTTCTCTTTCCTAGGATATTTAAGGTGTAATGAAGTGGGGGTTCTTGTCAACAGAGCAGCCCTAAACTTTGGGGTGCCTGTGTCTTGCTGATTTTTAGTTTTCCCAATTTATACGCCCATGAGTGGAAGTGCCCTATGCTCTCCAAGCTGTGTTTTTTAGATGTTTCAGAACACACCGTACACTTCTCCAGAGTGGCTGTTGGCAATTTACATCCCACCCATCAGCGTAGCAAGGCTCCCATTTCTCCATGGCCGGTCCTGCATTTCTGGTTTGGACACTTTTTTCCGCATGGCCCTTTTGCCCGCTGGGAAGCGAGACTTCTTTGGAGCGCTGATTGGCCTTTCCAGGTTGCTTGGTTGGCCAAAAAGGGCGTATGCGTTTTTTCCTGAATATATTCAGGAAAAAACGCATACGCCCTTTTTGGCCAAGGGCATCATTGTCCACGTTTTGCCGCTTTTCATGTGCTTTCAAGGCGATTCGAATCTACCTCCTGAAATCTGTTTCCTGCAATTCTGCCTTGCTTTCAAAGCCTCTTCGTTGCCTTCCCTTAATATATTTGTGGACGAGAGGTATCATTTAAAACTCTGCAGGTTTGTGAATTGCAGTGCCCCTGAGCTCCATTTTTCAACTCGCTTTTTTGGGAGCTGGCCGCAAAAGCGCAGGATTGCTTCAGGCCCTCTTCTGGTTCTGGGGGGCAGGCTGAGCTTGTGCTTAATTCTTCTTCCTGATGGGAAAATAGAGTGACCTGTGCCTGTCCCAACACCTAGAGCTAGTCTCTCATTGGTTCCCCCTCTTCCCGTTCATCCTCAGGACAAATTGCAACCTGTACGGAACAGGAGGTTAAAGGTGCTGATTCTCCAAGGAGAGAGATGGCTAGTAAATCGGCTGGAATGGCGAACCCGAGTAAAGGAGATGAGAAATGAGGTGCGTTTTAGAAAACCTTTCCCGATCACACGGTGTACCATCTTCTGGGTTTCTCATGCCTGTTTTCGACGTAGGAAGATGCCCTTGAACCTGGAGATTTGGGACCCATGGGATGGGTACCATGCAGTATTACTTGAAAGGGTCTGCGTTGGCTCACCCAACCTCACCGAACCTCTCAGCCCCAAGAGTGTCCACCCTTATGTCTCAATCAGCTGTGGGTCTAGATATGGTCAATCCAGGTTGCATCACAGCCCCTGAACGAATTTTGTAAGAATTTCTCTCTCTTTCACTGTCTTTGTTTCACGGGTTTTGAAAAGTAATTTATTTTTATAATGGGGTTTAGCTGCTTTTCACGGCTGTGTTTATGCCGCTTTACACCCCCTTGACTCACTTACGGAGAGATATCAATACATAGGTTTGAAGATTCTTACTAGTCAGATATATTCTTGTGCGGTGAATAGGGGGTGTTGAGTCCAGTTCACTGAAAAAGGAATAGGTCTTGTCTCTTACATATTGGGTTTATGGAACGGTATCGGAGCTAATTTGAAACCCTTGTTTTATGCATCACCCCACCTCACCTTTCCCGTTCAGCAGCCATAGTGTGTTTCCTAAACGTGTGACTCTGTTCTGTTTTGCAATTCAGTTCAAGTGTAGCGGTTTTTACATTCCCTCTCTAAGTGATATCTTATGATAAGTGTCTTTTTCTGTGTGACTTATTTCACTTAGAATCTTCGTACCTAAATCCACTCATCATGCTGCTACTAGCCTTATGACGTTGATTTCATGGCTGAGTGATATTCCATTGTACATGAGGACCACAACTTCTTTATCCATTTTTCTCTTTCCTAGGATATTTAAGGTGTAATGAAGTGGGGGTTCTTGTCAACAGAGCAGCCCTAAACTTTGGGGTGCCTGTGTCTTGCTGATTTTTAGTTTTCCCAATTTATACGCCCATGAGTGGAAGTGCTCTATGCTCTCCAAGCTGTGTTTTTTAGATGTTTCAGAACACACCGTACACTTCTCCAGAGTGGCTGTTGGCAATTTACATCCCACCCATCAGCGTAGCAAGGCTCCCATTTCTCCATGGCCGGTCCTGCATTTCTGGTTTGGACACTTTTTTCCACATGGCCCTTTTGCCCGCTGGGAAGCGAGACTTCTTTGGAGCGCTGATTGGCCTTTCCAGGTTGCTTGGTTGGCCAAAAAGGGCGTATGCGTTTTTTCCTGAATATATTCAGGAAAAAACGCATACGCCCTTTTTGGCCAAGGGCATCATTGTCCACGTTTTGCCGCTTTTCATGTGCTTTCAAGGCGATTCGAATCTACCTCCTGAAATCTGTTTCCTGCAATTCTGCCTTGCTTTCAAAGCCTCTTCGTTGCCTTCCCTTAATATATTTGTGGACGAGAGGTATCATTTAAAACTCTGCAGGTTTGTGAATTGCAGTGTCCCTGAGCTCCATTTTTCAACTTGCTTTTTTGGGAGATGGCCGCCAAAGCGCAGGATTGCTTCAGGCCCTCTTCTGGTTCTGGGGGGCAGGCTGAGCTTGTGCTTAATTCTTCTTCCTGATGGGAAAATAGAGTGACCTGTGCCTGTCCCAACACCTAGAGCTAGTCTCTCATTGGTTCCCCCTCTTCCCGTTCATCCTCAGGACAAATTGCAACCTGTACGGAACAGGAGGTTAAAGGTGCTGATTCTCCAAGGAGGGAGATGGCTAGTAAATCGGCTGGAATGGCGAACCCGAGCAAAGGAGATGAGAAATGAGGTGCGTTTTAGAAACCTTTCCCGATCACACGGTGTACCATCTTCTGGGTTTCTCATGCCTGTTTTCGACGTAGGAAGATGCCCTTGAACCTGGAGATTTGGGACCCATGGGATGGGTACCATGCAGTATTACTTGAAAGGGTCTGCGTTGGCTCACCCAACCTCACCGAACCTCTCAGCCCCAAGAGTGTCCACCCTTATGTCTCAATCAGCTGTGGGTCTAGATATGGTCAATCCAGGTTGCATCACAGCCCCTGAACGAATTTTGTAAGAATTTCTCTCTCTTTCACTGTCTTTGTTTCACGGGTTTTGAAAAGTAATTTATTTTTATAATGGGGTTTAGCTGCTTTTCACGGCTGTGTTTATGCCGCTTTACACCCCCTTGACTCACTTACGGAGAGATATCAATACATAGGTTTGAAGATTCTTACTAGTCAGATATATTCTTGTGCGGTGAATAGGGGGTGTTGAGTCCAGTTCACTGAAAAAGGAATAGGTCTTGTCTCTTACATATTGGGTTTATGGAACGGTATCGGAGCTAATTTGAAACCCTTGTTTTATGCATCACCCCACCTCACCTTTCCCGTTCAGCAGCCATAGTGTGTTTCCTAAACGTGTGACTCTGTTCTGTTTTGCAATTCAGTTCAAGTGTAGCGGTTTTTACATTCCCTCTCTAAGTGATATCTTATGATAAGTGTCTTTTTCTGTGTGACTTATTTCACTTAGAATCTTCGTACCTAAATCCACTCATCGTGCTGCTACTAGCCTTATGACGTTGATTTCATGGCTGAGTGATATTCCATTGTACATGAGGACCACAACTTCTTTATCCATTTTTCTCTTTCCTAGGATATTTAAGGTGTAATGAAGTGGGGGTTCTTGTCAACAGAGCAGCCCTAAACTTTGGGGTGCCTGTGTCTTGCTGATTTTTAGTTTTCCCAATTTATACGCCCATGAGTGGAAGTGCTCTATGCTCTCCAAGCTGTGTTTTTTAGATGTTTCAGAACACACCGTACACTTCTCCAGAGTGGCTGTTGGCAATTTACATCCCACCCATCAGCGTAGCAAGGCTCCCATTTCTCCATGGCCGGTCCTGCATTTCTGGTTTGGACACTTTTTTCCACATGGCCCTTTTGCCCGCTGGGAAGCGAGACTTCTTTGGAGCGCTGATTGGCCTTTCCAGGTTGCTTGGTTGGCCAAAAAGGGCGTATGCGTTTTTTCCTGAATATATTCAGGAAAAAACGCATACGCCCTTTTTGGCCAAGGGCATCATTGTCCACGTTTTGCCGCTTTTCATGTGCTTTCAAGGCGATTCGAATCTACCTCCTGAAATCTGTTTCCTGCAATTCTGCCTTGCTTTCAAAGCCTCTTCGTTGCCTTCCCTTAATATATTTGTGGACGAGAGGTATCATTTAAAACTGTGCAGGTTTGTGAATTGCAGTGCCCCTGAGCTCCATTTTTCAACTCGCTTTTTTGGGAGCTGGCCGCAAAAGCGCAGGATTGCTTCAGGCCCTCTTCTGGTTCTGGGGGGCAGGCTGAGCTTGTGCTTAATTCTTCTTCCTGATGGGAAAATAGAGTGACCTGTGCCTGTCCCAACACCTAGAGCTAGTCTCTCATTGGTTCCCCCTCTTCCCGTTCATCCTCAGGACAAATTGCAACCTGTACGGAACAGGAGGTTAAAGGTGCTGATTCTCCAAGGAGAGAGATTGCTAGTAAATCGGCTGGAATGGCGAACCCGAGTAAAGGAGATGAGAAATGAGGTGCGTTTTAGAAAACCTTTCCCGATCACACGGTGTACCATCTTCTGGGTTTCTCATGCCTGTTTTCGACGTAGGAAGATGCCCTTGAACCTGGAGATTTGGGACCCATGGGATGGGTACCATGCAGTATTACTTGAAAGGGTCTGCGTTGGCTCACCCAACCTCACCGAACCTCTCAGCCCCAAGAGTGTCCACCCTTATGTCTCAATCAGCTGTGGGTCTAGATATGGTCAATCCAGGTTGCATCACAGCCCCTGAACGAATTTTGTAAGAATTTCTCTCTCTTTCACT